>NW_020897751.1:1875669-1908657 GCF_003984885.1 Neopelma chrysocephalum
TGTGTTGGATTGCCTGGATGACATGATGTGAAGCATTGATGTGCTTGGATTCCTTGGGGACTTGAGTGTCCTGAGCCATCCCTTGGGGTGGGAAGGCTGTGAGTGCTGAGCTGGTGCTTTTTCTCCAAGGAATGAGTGTCCTAAGGTGATGTTCACAACTGGGAAGGGAAAGCTGAAAACCCTCATGAAAGCCCAGTGGCACAGCTTGTGTCCCCTCTGTGTGAGTGCCTTGGACTTTGATAGAGTAAACTACACCTGCAGTGAGTGTTCTGGGGCTGAGTGCCTACAAATCATTCAGAGGTGTGTCTGTGTGTTCAGGTGGGGGTTTAGAGCAGCAGAGTTTGTGTGTTGAGCAGAGCCACCCCTGTACTGGGCATTCCTTGTGCTTTCAGGGTGTAATGGCCGAAAGAGTCTTGAGGGGGAGATGTGTCTGTGCAATTCTTGGACAATTTAGTCAGTGTTTTGACACAGAATTAGGGTAAGGAAGTCCCATTTTCTAGAATACTGTGTTTGTCCTCATGGCCAGATCTCACAGAACAAATTCATTACTTCATTAAAAGCAACTCCTTTTAGCCCAGGGAGACACTGCACTGACCTGGTGTGAATAGGGCAGTGCTTTCCCAGAGGGGGCAGATTTCCCCTCTGATTTGGGGGGAATGAGGTGGGATTTGTGATCATCACTGGGTACAGAGGTTATCCTGGCACTGCCCTGTGTTTATTTTCCAGTAATGCTCTTCAGTCGGGAATTACACACGTGCATTTGGCATCTGTTCTAAGCAGCATGAAGACATTGGTGGCCCCAACTTTCTCTTTCTGGTGTTCTCTTAAGCACAAACACCCTTGCAGATCAGTAGGGCTGCTTGATCTAGTAATGAGGCAGCTCATATAAATTGACTGTTTTTCCTACTAGGAAGCCCTGAAATGTAAATGCTTTCACTTAATCAGGCTTTGAAATTGTTGTTGAAGAACAATAACTAAACTAGTCTGACTTTCAAAGAAGTAACAAAGATGGACTACAAATGACAGCATTTAAAACATATAAATGTGTCTCTTAGTGTCATATTTTTCACCTCTTGGTGCAGCAGTTATTTCCACTGCCTGCTCAATTTTTATTTTTATTGGCAATATTATGCTGACCTGTTTGTATTCTCATAGTCTGTTTGTAGCAATAGTTTGGAAACACAGAATTCCTGCATCCTGGAGACATGGGAGGCCAGTAATCTTCCTTTTGCAGTCACAAGTGTGGCTGTAACAGCCTGTTTGTGTCAACACAGAAGCTTTGAGCTCCCTGGGGTTGAGGTTGGTTTTAGGCAGCCTGCAAGCAGATGGGTTTCAATAAGTTTTCCACTGCATGATTAGTTGGGTTCTGCACCTAAATTATGGCTTAGAAAGGCAGCATTCATAGCACAAGTATTTTTTTCTTTGGCAAAACTCTTTTTCCAATCAGCTCTTGGCAGATGTGTTTTCTTAAGTTGGAGCACTAGGCCTGAGAAAAGGGGGCTGAGCTGTTGGGAAACCCCAAGGTTGCAGGTTTTCTCACATGGCACAGAGGAGGAAGGGGAGGAGGGAAGAATTGAAACACAGAGGTGTTTTCTGAGTAGAAACCTAAATTTCCAAAATCTATGAATGTACCCCTTTAAAGCCTCTTTTAAAGTCAGGGTGTGGGGAAAACCACCCCTTTGTTCCTCTTTCTGCAGGCTGTTCCCCCCTTCCTGCTGGCTGGGAATTCTGGTGAACATTCTTTTTCATGCTCAGTCTTGTGTAAATACCCATTTCTGTCTCTTATCCTTGGGGTTCCCCCTTCTGCCACTGAACCTTGTTGCCAGCTTGGCAAGCTGAATATTCCTTCTGCTCTATTCCTTGCTGTCCCTCCCCTGTCACAGCACTTTCCAAACCCTCATCTGCCTTTTCCTTGTCTTAGTCCAGCAGTAAGAATTATTTTCTGAATGCTCATTTGAGACTGTCACATGTTGACAAATAAACTGTGATAGAAACTGCCTCCCTGTTGCTCTTGGCTTTCAGTTTAATCCATTTTTTATGAGAAATAGCTGTTTAAAACAAGGCACAGGAACTTCAGCTTGATAAAAACTTGATTTTGCATGATTTGATTTTCCTAGAACAAGAACTGACTCGTGGCTGTGTCCTTCAGAGCACAGGTTTGGTGTGTTGGGAATAGCAGGTGTGGGTTTGGATCATTTCAAATGCCCAGTTTTGCTCCAGTTCAGTTAATTTATCTCTCAGGGCTGGCATTTTTAAGAGCATCAGTAACAAGCTCAAGATTTCTGTTTTGTTATGTGGCAAAGGTGTGATTGAACAGTGGGTTATTGCAAGGACACCTCCATCAGCAATTCCAGTTGTGAGGGGATGGGATAAACACTTATTTGCCCATTCTTTCCTTCCTCCTGCTGGCTGGGAGTCTTGATGCACGTTTTCCTTGCTGCTTCAATCCCCTTGGCCAGGTTGGATGGGGCTAGAGGCCACCTGGGCTAGTGGAAGGTGTCCCTGCCCATGGCACAGGGTGGAATGAGATGAGCTTTAAGGTCCTTTCCAATCCAAACTGTTCTATTATTCTATAAATAGGAGGTTTTAAGTAATGAGTATAGAAAAAAATCGGTAGTACTGTAATGAAGTTGTTGGGGAAAAAAGGAAGCAAAGTTTTTCAGAGGAGATCTTGACTTTGTTGATGGTGAATATGAGCTCCTGCTTGGGAAGGTTTTAAGAAATCTGGGTTTTCCAGCACTTCCAGAAGCTCTGAACTTCTGCAGGGGCTGAGTTCCTGCCCAAGCCAGCGGCACTGGTGCCCAGTGCTGGGCCCTCAACAGGAGAGACCCGGAGGGGCTGGAGCGTGTGCAGGGAAGGGAACGGAGCTGGGGAAGGGGCTGGAGCAGCAGGAGCAGCTGAGGGAGCTGGGGGGGCTCAGCCTGGAGAAAAGGAGGCTCAGGGGGGACCTTCTGGCTCTGCAAGTCCCTGACAGGAGGGGGGAGCCGGGGGGGGTCAGGCTCTGCTCCCAGGGAACAAGGGACAGGAGGAGAGGGAACGACCTCAAGTAACACCAGGGGAGGCTCAGGTTGGAGATCAGAGGAATTTGTTGCTGGAAAGGGTGGTGAGGCCTTGGCAGGGGCTGCCCAGGGAGGTTTGGAGTGCCCATCCCTGGAGGTGTCCCAGGAAGGCCTGGCCGTGGCACTCAGTGCTCTGGGCTGGGGGACAAGGTGGGCATCGGGCACAGGGGGGACTCAGTGACCTTGGAGGGCTTTTCCAACCTCAGTGATTCCGGGATTGTGGAATTATGGTGCTTTGAAAAGATGTTCACTGGATTTCTCCAGAATAAATACAAAAAGTGTTAGTAAGGATACTTCTTTCAACTGCTGCCATGGAGAGGACAGACCCTTGACCAGCTTTAAATACAAGGATATTGTGAATAGCTCAGAAATCCGACCGTAAAGCACAGGGTATTTAAAGTATGATATTACAATAAAAGGAAGCCTTTCTGAGACAGACAATCCATACGGATTCAGTGATCCAGAATTGGAAAAAAAACATCTCTTGGCCACCTCTCTAAAATGACAGGGAAAGCATTCATCAGCTGGACTCACTCTTACCCTGATGGGTTCATTAATTATGCCGTTCTCTGTTCGCACAGGAAACTCTTTATAATTCCGCTGGACGTGCTCAGGCTTCCCTTTCACTAGAGCTGGAAATGAAAGAAACTTCCAGATAATGAAAGCCAAACATCTGGCACATTCAGCAAACACTTGCATCCTAATGATGGTGGGAGAAGTAATCTCTCTCATCAGCTCATTTCATAACAATCATGTAGGTTGTGTGGTGAGATGGGAAGTACAGAAGCCTTCCTTCACCCCCATCAGATCGGCCTCTGAAGAGGAGATCAGCACTGCTGCTCCTCACTGGGGTTCCATTCCCACAAGTCTGAGGAAGTTAAGGCACATTTTTCAGGGATTATATGTTATATACAGTCCTCAGGGGATACTGAAGGCAATCCTCAACAAAAACTACAAACCTTGCACCCACACAGGGTGGTTCGTGTGCCAGAGAGCTGAAGGAACACAAGCTGATGCTCAGAGGGTTGGAACACCTTTGCTATGAACACAGACTGAGTTGGGGCTGTTCAGC
The DNA here is from genome assembly GCF_003984885.1 of Neopelma chrysocephalum. NCBI lineage: Eukaryota > Metazoa > Chordata > Aves > Passeriformes > Pipridae > Neopelma > Neopelma chrysocephalum. The sequence goes on from NW_020897751.1 coordinate 1,879,801, forward strand.
CTGGAGAAGAGAAAGCTCCAGGAAGAACTTTGAGGCCCTTCCAGTGCTTAAAGGGGTTCCAAGAGAGCTGGAGAAGGACTAGGGACAAGGGATGGAGGGACAGGACAAGAGGGAATGGCTTCCCAAGGACAGAGGGCAGGGTTAGATGGGTATGGGGAAGGAATTGTTCCCTGTGAGGGTGGGGAGGCCCTGGCCCAGGTTGCCCAGAGAAGCTGTGGCTGCCCTTGGATCCCTGTAAGTATCCAAGGCCAGGTTGGACAGGGCTTGGAGCAACCTGGGCTAGTGGAAGGTGTCCCTGCCCATGGCAGGGGGTGGAACTGGATGGGCTTTAAGGTTCCTTCCAACCCAAACTATTCTGAGATTCTGTGACTCCAGGTCTGAAGTTCCCCTTCAGCTCTGCTACAGGCAGTGGGACCAAGACAGGGCTCACAACTCACAGTGATCCCACATGAATATCAAGGAGCTGCTGGGTTCCTCCCAGAAGGGAAAAGCCCCTCAGCAAAGCCATTAAGGCTCAGAATCCTCATTAAGGGTCTAAAAATGACCCTGTTGCTGCTGAAGAGGGGTGCAAAGACTGACAACAAACCTGGGATGCAGTGCCCACTGAGGTGAAGAGCGGTCCAGCTCCAAAGAGATGACCATCCCTACCAGGGGGAAAAGCTCTTTGAACTGGAGGGGGAGGCCTTGATGGGAAGAACAAGCAGCTCCATGTGTCCCTCAGTATAAGGAGGACCAGCAGACACTGCTGATACCTCACTCACAGCAGACATGGGGCTTGTTGGGATCTCTTGAGAGGTACCATCTTCATAAGCTTTCCAAGAGAAGACTGTGGGGAGAAAAAGAATGTGAGGGCTTTCTGCCGCTTTTAGGAGAGGAAGAAGAGCAACGAGGACAGGAACTGGAGGCATTCACCTGAGAGCAAGCTATCTGAACAGAGACATCTCCAAGAGATACTACGTGGAATTCTTTTGCATCGAGCTAAGCCAATGTGAGTAGGGAAAAAGAAAGACACTCTACCAAAACATAAGCACAGGTCCACCCACACGATAGTTTGTGCCACATTCTCAGTTCTCTGCTGTTGATCCGAGGCCAAGATAATGCTAGGCCTTGGATCAATCAATCATGTTTCCCCTGGAAAGCTCTGTAAGCAGCAGTAGCAGCCTTGAGCTACGTCTGGTGTGCAGCTCATCAGCCAAAACAATTGCAGTGATAACCGCGGTTCTACCACGGCTCATAAACTGCAACGTGGACTCCACTTTCCAGCTGATGCTGGGAAATCAGGGAGATCCTAACTCATTAAATCAGAAGTTACAGGGCCATAACTCCTTATCCTGCTCCCTGCATTAGAGGAAAGCACTGCCTGTGGTGTGTTCAACATGCAAGTAAATCAGAGCCATGCAGGAGCAAAGGACAGGAGTCAAGGTTACCAGAGAAGCACGTCTGCTCCTCTTGTTTACAGGCACGCCTGGGACAAGTACAGTCTATTCTAGACTTCTGGCTGCATTTCAAGCACTATGTGCAGCATAAAGATTGCAAAAGCAACACCAAGGCCTGCTTTAGCTATTTAGAAAACAAACTGGACGCTGCATGGGGCTGAGGGGTCACGACAGTACAAATTAAACACGGCTCTAATGGCAGCCAAGGGCATTCACATCCTGCTTCCACCAGGCACGGCAGGGCCCTTGGTGTCAAGCCAGCACAAACTCCTCTAGTTCTGGAAAAGAGAGGGTTGTCCATCACAGAACTACAGAATGGTTTGGGCTGGGAGGGACCTTAAAGATCACCTCATTCCAACCCCCTCCCATGAGCAGGGACACCTTTCACTAGACCAGGTTTTTCGGAGCCCCACCCATCACTTCACTGGCACACCATCTCTCACACTCCTCATGTGTTACTTTGCTGGGAAGTACATTTTACAGAGCATCTCACCTGTCCAGGCCTCACAATATTCATCATTTGGGCAAGCAGCAGCTCTCATGTTTTGCTGAGGACAGACACAGGCACAGATGGATCCTGGCGTGGATGAATCAACTCAACACCGCACGGGGTGTCAAGGAGGCTTTACTCCAGGCCCACCTCAGGAAGAGTCAACTCCACCACAACCAACAGCTTGGTGGCCACTTCACTTCATATTCAGTTCAGAAGCAGAGAAACAGAGACAGGGTTTTATGTAGCTCATTTCTTACGAGGTTCATGACTTCAGAGATAGGTCAGCTATGCTGTAATTCGCCTGTTTTTGTGACTGCAGGGAATGGTCTACCCAGCAAGAACAGCCCTGCCCAGTTTATTAACTGATTTACAAAGAATCCAGGCCACTGTGGTGTGGTGAGCTTACCTGGTTAACAGTGATTTCAAAGGTGCAGCACTACATTCCCTGCTCAGGATGCACCAAAAACGTGTAGACACAGAACTTGAGCCACACAAGTGGTGATGAATATAAAGTTATTGTCAGTACATGGCATTTCTGATGCAAAGTCTCAGTAGGCTGAGCAGGGAACTTCTAAAACAGATTCCCTAAAGCGTTAAGCGTGGTGGTAACTCATGACAAAACTGTTAAAGGAAAGATACCATGTGCAAGTACTTCACCAAATTAAAATTAAGTGTTGGTGATTTATGACCCAAGGATGTAAATTTATGGACCAAGAATGGCTCTGTATCCCATCATCAGCTTCTGACCTGCTGTGTCCAACTGCAGCTGTTCTATTTGGCTGCTTCCTGGGCTGTGAGAGCTGTGATGGTGACTGCACTCCACGTGGGAGCACAGGGCCTTCTCCAGCTTTTCCCGCCTGCTGACGTGGAATCAGAGCCCAATTTCCTGGCACCAGCAGTGCAGCAGGTCCAGCATTCCCTCTCACAGTTCAAAACCATGGAAGCACTTTACAGTGACACTTGGAGAGTAGTAAAAACAGTAAATTCCCTCCCTAAACCTTCTTCCCTGACAAGCTCTTCTACCAGAAGACAGAAAATCCCATGGCTGGGATTCAGGGAATGTGCAGGACCTACAGACCATGGCTGGATCAGGAGCTGTCACTGGATGTGGCAGGATAGTCCACCCTGAACAGACCTAAAATCCAATAATGCAGACAATGCAAGCCATCATGCAAGTTCAGCTGCTGGCACCAGGGTGCTGTCTTGGTGTTAAATTATGCTGAGACCATCCTGGTTCACCAGACTTCGAACATACATTCTTTTTTTTTGAAACAAGATGTGGCAGATAAGCCAGTCTGCGAGCTTGCAAATCTGTGACCACCAGTCCATCACTTCATAACTGTACAAGCCAAGTCCAAACTTCCATATGGCAGATTCTCCTACAGACTTCCTTGAAGTGGGGAGCTTCTCCCATGAAGCAGGGAAACTTCACCATGGTTACTTCCCAGGGGTTAAAAGAGAGATCTGCCCTCTATCTCATATGGTGAGTTATATCAATGTCTATTTAATGCTTGTTTCTTTTGCTAGCTTCAATACAATTGCTTTAATATATATGTTTTGTTACAGTGCACTATATTGCTTTGTTATATAATACTCTACTAGTGGATTTTTTAGCTTTTACACGGTGTAGTAAATAATTCTGAGTAGGATCTTTCATCTGTTCACCTGTTTGTTAATTTGTCACAATTTATATAAATTCGTTTATATAAATCTTTCTGGTTTGCCATCATTAAAATTTGAGGGACAAAGTGGTTTAATCACACTTCTATAATTCCTTTAAACCCTAAACCCTTCCCTGAGAAGAGGTTTAGAAAGCCAGGGAGCCCTTCCTGCACCTTGAGACTCTCCAGCAAGGCTTTGCTTTTTAAAACTTTGTCTAAGCCTTCCCCTCTCCCGTGACACTTGAGGAACCTGAATTCTTCCCCACCCTAGAAGCATCCTGGCCTCTGCACACTCCAACTGTAACAAACCATTTTTGTCCCAGTGAATCATCACAAATTCCATCTCCAGTCCCTCGTGCGTGATTGGATTGGCACAATCCTGCTTTGCTCATTCCTCATTCGTTTGAGCTGAGATAGTGGAAGTGCTTAAAAAATGAGAAGAACATTGCTTTATAACCTACTGTGTGCTGCTTTGCTGGGAGGGAACAGAGGACTCCCAAGCAATAGTAATTTTCTGGAAATGCAGAAGGTGTCGTGGCATCTCGAGTGCCACAAAGGAAGCAGATTCAGCTTACAGAGACTCAAAGCCAAGGCACCGGTGATATTCCAAAGACTGAACAGTCTCAGCTGAAAAAGTCACAGCAGAATTTCCCTTTACAAAAGGTGTATGACATTAAAAACCACTGTAAAATTTCAACAGACATTCCGTGCTTTAACAGAGATTACAATTACCTCTGCACATTGTGACTTTTTTTTCTTTAAAGCCTGGACTTCAGACTGGATTTTTGCCCTGAAACTTTGCAGATCTCTCCATCAAGCCAAAAGTTATAATGTATGTGTGGATGAACTCATGACCATGGGTGAAACTTCACTATTGGTTTTGGTCAAAACCACTCTGGGAAGAGCTGATCCAGTCAAATTCCATTCACCTGCAGTGATGCCACAAACCTGGAAGCAACGCATGGATTGTTCTTAGGAGAAGTAAGAACTCTACAGAAATTGGGCCACTATTGGAGAATTTAATTTTGCAGATCCGAAGAACAAAGAACACCAGTGGCAGCATAATTTGTGTGCTCTCATACAGGACTGATCCAGCAGGACACCTTTGTATCTGTAAGAAATAAGGTTAATTCACACTGGACTTTGAGAGGGTTCACTGCCAGAAAATAAACGGGATTTGAATGATAATAAGCTGATTAAACAAGATGGAAGAACAAAAGAAAACGGATTTGTAATTAAGGGTTATCAGCATGTGTTTTGGGAAAAAAAAAATGAAAATAAGGGAACTAACCAGAAAAATCAACTGAAATGAGGAGCTCAGAATATGCAGGAGGTCTAGAAATCTTCAAATCCCAGGTATCAAAGCCTTCAGTATTCCAAGGAAAGAAGAGGGAGAGAAAGACTTGAAGAAAGACTTAGTATGGATGTACAGCTAACAGGGAACTACCTCCAACATTAGAAGGCTTTCATTGGAAACACGTGGATTTATAAAAGCCTAAAACCACAATCAAAAGGTCAAGAAAAAAAACAAAACAGAGGAAATTGGTATAACAGAATCTCAGTAAGATCTCCAAGTCCAAACACAGTATTTTCCTGGTTTTGATAACTTTATAAAGATAGTTGGGTGCTCTATGTAGGGAAGGATCAGGAAAAGAACAGCTTGGGTTCCTGTGCAGTGAAAAAAGTATTTTGGCAGGATAATCACAGAATCATTAAGGTTGGAAAAGGCCTCCAAAATCATCAAGTCCAACCTTTCTAGTCCAACCACTTATAAGCACCAAAGGAAATTCATGACCTTGTTTTCAGTAAGGGCATTAATATCTACTGTGGTAGGAGAGGAAGGGGGTGAACGGTGAAGAAAAGAAATAAAAAGTAAGAAACACAAGGGTACAAAAGGAAAAAAATCATCATAAAGGAAATAAAAACCACAGGGGCCATTAAAGTCAAGCCCAGAGCTCTGAAATGAATGGCACACAAAATTGAACACCACTAAGACATTTCTTTTAACTAGGATGCTGCATGCAATTAAAGAGGAGTAAATAAATTATTCATGCTTAAGAGAAGAATTCTCTACAAGCCTATAACACTTACTTCAGTGGCACAGAGACCCAAGTGCTCTCCCTTTCAAATTTCCTTCTAGAGACATGAAAGCACTGGGAAAATGTGACCAAATTTCTTATTATTTAGCACAAGGTAGCTGGTGAGAGACTAACCTAAGAGATTACTTCATCAGATAACATTCTCCAAATGCTGTAGATCTCATTAATCTGGATTTTAGCTGAGTATTCAGCAGTGTCACGTGGGAAACTTGTTAGTTAAGCTGCAACTAGCAGAGGCATTTAGAGGTAGGTGAGCATCTGGTTCGTGGGGAGACGACAGCAGAAGTCCTGAAAACTTAAGTGATTATTAGAGGGTCTTAAAAATCAGGCTTGGAACTCATCTTGTTACATGTTTCAACCAGTAACTCTGTCACTGGTGTCAGGAACAGGCTGGTCACACATAACACAGCAGGGACACAGGTCTCAGAAGGGGGGACTCGGATACTACACAGAAATAACTGGAGGCTCTGAAGACCTGAAGTAACAGAAATGGGACAAAACTCAGTAAGGCACAGCTCAGGATTGTGTCCCCAGGGAGTACAAGGCATTTCCTGGGGTGATCAGCCCTTCCCAGTGCACACTGGAAAGGAGGACCAGGGAATTACAGTTAATGATGACAGAATGACAAACCACCCACTTCTCACAAGGACGTGTGCCAGGACAAGGGGGAACAGCTTCCCACTGCCAGGGGGCAGGGATAGATGGGATATTGGGAAGGAATTGTCCCCTGTGAGGGTGGGGAGGGCCTGGCACAGGTTGCCCAGAGCATCTGTGGCTGCCCCTGGATCCCTGGAAGCGTCCAAGGCCAGGTTGGATGGGGCTTGGAGCAACCAAGTGGAAGGTGTCCCTGCCCAAGGCAGGGGGTGGAACAAGATGGGCTTTAAAGTCCCTTCCAACCCAAACAATTCTGGGATTCTGAGAACAAAAAAGCCCAGGCACATCCCTGGGTTTGGAAGGGACTCAGAAATTACACCTGACGACCTGGCATTAAGGCTGAGGTATCAAGAAGCACAGCTGGAGACGCAGATGGTCTTTTCCAATTTGAAGCTCTTAAAACACATTTAAAATTATGATCTTACAATCATAATCCACAAATGTCAGCGTTGCCACCTCTCCACCCTGAAAGTTCACTACAGGTACTGAACTACACCAGTGCCCTTCACAAGTCCAGTCCTTCCGAAAATTTGCTTTTTTCTTTTCTTTTTATTAAAGATTATTTTATTATGCTTGTGTATAATAGACATTCATAGGCAAAAAAAACCCAACCAAAACAAAACAAACAAAAAACACAAACAAACAAAAAACGAAAGAACCCCACACACAATTTAAAAAGCAGAAACTAAGTCAAAACTGGACATCTAAACCAAAGCCTGCAGCACATAAGGAATTGATTCTCACTTTATTCTCACTTTAACCCTTACAACAATTTAGCTGTACAGCAAGTAAAGACCAGAATCCAGCAGGGCCACTTGGTTTTATTTTGCATCTAAACAGCTTAAATTTCATTCATTTCACGTCATTTGAAAATATTTGTGAGGAAACGTGTCTTCAGACTTCAGACCCATCGACTATTCCTGAAAAAGGATACTACCAGAGAATTCTATACACCACTAAAAATAAGTTAATAATAAAAAAAAAGGGGAGAAAAAAAGAATAAAAATTTTATAAACCACTTTTATAATGGGAAAAAAAAAAGCCTCTAAACCCTCCCCACCTTTCCAAGGAACATTAAAAATTTTGCAGCACAATTTTACAGGCGACTGCCTCTCTGGCAAAGCTATTACACCTGAGCAAATATGACACAAGGTGACAATACAATTATTCCAACCAGTGATTTAGCACAAGTGGAAAACCATAAAGAAGATATCGAGCCCCAAACTTCCCTGCAGTCTGCACATTCACTCTCCAAGGGTAAGGTGTGAAACACAGCACTTGGGACTAACTTTCTTGCCTCAGCAGCTTGGCATGAGAGCTGAGAGACCAGCACTCCATCCCTAAGCAGAGCAGCCCTCTCCTTAAATTGCACTCTTATTCCTTAGGGTTGCACCTGCAAAGCCACAGGGATTATGTTCCTGAAACCTGAGGACTAACACAGAGAGATAAAATGCATCAAATAACCCCTGGCTCACCATTCTTCTGCCTCTCCTGGCAAAAAAGACAAAACCCATAAGCAACGGTGACATTCAGATAAGAGTAACTGAGAGTTCACACAAAGTCTCAAACTCTCCAGAGCAAGGCTCCATCCCAGAAAAGCCCATTACACTAATATTATTAATTATTTACCATATCTCCCATACTATTCATTACCTGCCCCACCAATCAGCTGACTTTTAATGAGACGTGGACCCAGAGTTACCCTTACACAGGGACAGCACAGCCCTTCCAACACAGGCTTCCTTCTGGTGGGGAAATACAGATGCACAACTCCCTCCTGCCTCCAAATGCTACAGAAAGTATAATAAACTCCTTTATAGTTCTCCACATTCAATAGGATGCAGTAATCACTAAAATTTAGCAGTTTTTTTTTTTAAGCTGAAGTAATGGCTTTGGATTGATGAACATCGGGCAAGGAAAATGCAGAAAGCCAAGAACAATAATTACTAAAATAATACCAAGAAGCCAAATTAGCACACAAGGAAGAAGTTTTTTTGGGTTTTGTTTTGTTTTTCAAAAAGGCATATAGTAACAAGAGTTGAATTTGAAGGACATTCAAGCTACGACCAAAAAAAAAAGCAGCTTTTTTTTCAAATTCAGGTTAACTGTGCTGTGAGAAAAGAGGACAGAGACTAACAAAAAGTACTAATAGGGCACTTACAGCTGAGTTTAGAGGCTCATCAAGAAATTAGCCATGTACAAAGCCTTAAGTTTACTAATCCTCAACTCTAAAAACAAGACAAAACAGCCAAAACGCTGCTGGGCACGTGAGCCTGCTGCAAATAAATTCCTCCGAGGAAGAGGAGCAGAGGTGTGGGACCCACACAGTGCAACAGACATTAATTTCCAGTCCAAATAACTAAAAAGCGAGTATTTAGTTCTTTTCTATTTCCCTGCAGGGAAACCACACTGAAGTGAAAGACACAGACTTCAGTGTTCGAAAGGACACAAAACCCCGACTTTTTTTACTGTCTCCCCCCACCGTAGACCCGAAGGAAGGAGGGTTCCTGGTTTCTCTAAACACATGGATAAAATATTAGTTCTGGGGGTGATTTTACCTCATTTCCAAGGGAAATTAAACCCAAGAAGAACCCCCAGCTTGACTTGGCAGCTCAAAGTTTGCCGCGTTGGGTGATGCAGCAAGTTCCCCCCCACACACACGTCTGCACAGGGAGTAAGAACACACCTGCCCGCGGCTCTGCTTCCCGAAAATCCCGGTGAAACAGCGCAACAGCGATCCCTGCGAACGCACCTGGCAGCAAACAACCCAAGGAACGGCAAAAAAATAATACCTCGGCATGTCAGAGCAGGAGGCGCACGGCCGGTCCCCGCCCGCGGCTCTGCATCCCGGCTGCTCCAGATGCTCCGACGGGCAGGGATGCGCCTGCCCCTTCCTGGCGCCGGGCACTCCCAGACTGGCTTTCCAACACCCCCCTTCTCCCCCCCCGGCTCCCAGCCCGCTCCGTGTGGCAGCGCCGGCTCCTGCTGCCGGGAAAGCAGCAGCTCGGGCTTCCTGGTGAGATCCTCCGCCAGGACAGCGGGAATCCCGCTCGGCGCAGCTGGATAAGGCTGCGGTACCCGGAGTACGGGTGCCAGGCGCCGCTGGGCAAAGCGTGGCTTGGAAAACAGTTCAGGCTTTTATTTGCCTCCGTTCGATTTTAAACAATTCACTGAAATTCCCGTTTGCAACGAAGCTCATGGGAGACCACCCAGGGACTGGGCTTCCTGAAAGAAAGAGAATCGGAGTTTGAGCTCGAAGGGACCTTAAAGCTCATCTCGTTCCACCCCCTCCCATGGGCAGGGAAACCTTCCACCAGCCCAGGTTGCTCCAAGCCCTGTCCAACCTGGCCTTGGACACTTCCAGGGATCCAAGGGCAGCCACAGCTTCTCTGGGCGGCCTGTGCCAGGGCCTCCCCACCCTCACAGGGAAGGATTTCTTCCATGTATCTGACCTAAATTTCCCCTCTTTCAGTTTGAATTTCTTACTGTATTGTTGTCCCTATTACAAGAAAAAAAAAAAGACCATTTTTTTCAAAATAAGAGTATTTTTTGTGAGAGCACGTGGTGGGACTAAAGAGGAGCTCACAAAAAAGGTAAATAAAATGATGCAACCTCTATGAGCTTATACCAGAGCACCTCAATTACTTGAAAACCTCTGCTGGGACTAAAATTTCTTGTCGACCTTTTAAAAAAAAATACACAGGATTATTGCAAACCTGTCTAATGCTACAGCTTCTCATCCACCAGCCCTGCTTACCAATATGACTTAAAACCTTAATTCCTTTCAAAAGAAACTCACAAAACTAAAATCGCAACTAATCAGAAGGAGCATTTTTTCTTTGCCCTGTGAGACCAAGAATATTATTGATACCTGAACACTGAAAACCTCTAATAAAATAAAATAAAATAAAATAAAATAAAATAGCTGGTCTGCATAGTAAGACCCGGGGTAATTGCTCTTTCCCAGTGTAGGGGTGTGCATTTAGTTTGTAGTTCCATCTCTTAGTGAGCTTCACCTGTCCTGTGAGATACACCTGCCCAGCACACAACACTGTACTTCTGTAACAGCATTCACTGCTCACATGTTCCCAAAGCACCAAGACCAGCTGCCATGGAATCAACAGCACAGGATCTTCAAGCCAGAATTTTTTCTCCAGAAATGAAGAATTCCTGCAGGCAGACAGGACTATCCAAGAGAAACCACCACTGAGTGGGAGGAAAGACTTCTTGCTCCAGCACAGACGTGTGTATTAAATATTTTATATACTCCAAGAGTGTTATCATTGTCAGCTGCAGTTTTCCTCAGAACATTGTCGAAAGGAGCTAATTTGCTGATGTGCTACAATACTGGAGTGCTTTCCAGAGGGAAATGATTTGGGAAGTGTGAAAACCTGACAGAAATAGCGCTGATTGCCTGGAAAGGTGCTCATTAGTTCCTTTACCTTCTGTGAGGATCCTGTGTCTCACCAATGGGTGTGTCCAAAACATAGCCAGGGTATTTCACAGAGGATTTTCCCAGCAATCAATTGATGAGTAATTGATGGCAAAATCTCCCTGGGATGCATTTACATGGAGTGCAGCATGGAGGGGATAAAAATACACCATTGCCAGACTCAGAGGGGTGTTTCTCTGGGGATATGGTGTCTGGGAATTCAATTCTGCTTTTGCAAAAAGCAGGAACTAAGGTCCTGTTAGAGCCTTGGGTGTTCTTCACCGACCATATCCCCACCTACCACTTCCAGGAGGGGGGACCTGTCCTAGGAATGCAACCCAACTGCCCAAGACACACTCCAGAGCTGTTGCAGGGCTCTGATTCTCCTCACAGTTACAGCTGGACACAACAGGTTCTTCAATTTAGCCTTTCAAAACTTGGGTAAAGTTACTTCTCATCTTCCAGCTATTTTAAACACCTCGTATGACATTGAGATCATTGGAAATGATGGAGCTTGTCCTCCCAAAACACTTCTCTGGGCATACAAAGGAGAAGAGGGTGACTGGGCTCACTCAGTCTGGATTTACCACAGCTAAGTCATGCCTGAGCAACCTGTCTGTGAAACAGTGACAGAAATAATAAAGGGATGGACCATGGATGAGAGGATAGCAGCTGTAATTTCCCAAGACTTTCAGCATTGTCTTCCATGACATTTTTTTAACAAAGTGAGGACAGCGTGGTCTAAAGGGCTGAACAAGTAAAAAATGGGTGAACTAAAAAAATGGTTGAATGAAAGGGCTCAGATGTTGCAGAAGGACAGACAACAGGAGAGACCTTTTCCTTTAGGAAAAGGTTCTTTCCCCAGAGGCTGGTTGGGCACTGCCCAGGCTCCCCAGGGCAGTGGGCACAGCACCAAGGCTGCCAGAGCTCCAGGAGGGTTTGGACAATGCTCTGAGGGACAGGGTGGGATTGTTGGGGTGTCTGTGCAGGGCCAGGAGTTGGACTGGATGATCCTTGTGGGTCCCTTCCAGCTCAGGATATTCTAGGATTCATAAGCTGAAACAATAAATAGGGATAATAAGGACTAAGGTTTCCCCTCGAGGAGAGAGAAGCGGTGCAGCAGGTGGCCAGTGGGGCTGTGCACGCTCCATCCTCATGCTTTTTCTGGACAAAGCTCTGGAGAGCCTGATCTGAACCCAGAGCTGGCCCTGCTCCGAGCAGGAAGGTGGACACACCCCAAGCTCCCTTCCAACATAAATTATCTGTCATTCCTAATCTTGCCTCCAGGTAAGTTACACACTCACATAAGCAGGCAGCAAATTATTTCATTACTGAGTGGTTGCCAAATACAGTTGAGAAGCAGTACCTACTCCTTAGCAAACAAATATTGGATTGAGTCCCAAAGTTACCAACACGTGTATTTCCAGTTACGAGCAAGACCACAACTGTATAATACAGTTAAAAATATTAATGATTTTAAGATTTTTATGCAGTTTTGTTGAGGCAAAAGAAACTACTGGCAGCTTTCTGCTGTACAGGCGTGTGGTTTGTGTAAAGAGCAATGTAAGGAGTACAAGGAGGCCGCTGCAATTACACTGGACAAAATACAAAATCACTGCATCTCTGACCTGATGCAGCATTTCTCTGTCTTCCTGAAAAGCAGGAATTTTGCAGCTCTAGGAGGCAAAAGCTGCATATGGCAACTCAGTTACTGCGATCCAGCTGATTTCAGGGAGGACTAAAAATTATTCTGGACTTATTTCTTGTAACTTAGGTGGTTTGACCTTGGAGAGGAAGATCTGGCTGTTATGTAATTCCCTGCAAACAGCAGTTTCCACTAAAATGCTGACCACCTCCTAACTCCAGCTCGTAAGCCCAGTGTGCCACTGGGAATGTGAAAAGGACCACCCTCCTTCTATGGGGGGAGACTGGAGGTACTCGATGGTTAAAACTTAAAGCCAGTTTGCACAGAGACACGTCCGAAACGTCTTAACTGGTTCTGTTCATTCTTTTTTGAATCCTTTTCCAAGCACCTTTGTCACCGAGAGGCCAAAGGTACAGAACCCCGATCCCACCGCCTGGGGAAGGGATCGGGAAGGAGCCCTGCAATCCTCCCATCTGTTCACAGGGAGGGATTACACCAAATCCCACTGAGCCTGCACACTCACAAATCCAGGAGGAGCAGCAGTTGGCTTGCTGAAGTTTGTTAGATTCCTAATTTCATCACAAATTCCTCTCAAGGCAAGCTCGTTCCCGGTATTCATTTTTCTCCCCTTCCATCGGCTCATTTGTTCTGTAGCACTATAAATATTATGTGAATGAAAATCACAGGAAATGGCTATTCTGTGCTCCAGTGCTTTATTAAAAGATATCTATTTCCAAGGGAAAAAAAAAAAAAAGCTAATTATATCTGCATTTACACAGCTCTTTTCAGAAAGATTATCCAAGACTCTTTATAGAGCATCGAATGACAAGCCCCCAGCACTGCCTGTATGCAACAATCAGATATATTCCATATGCAGCTGTGACGACTGCCATAAACATTTATATCCATGCTGGTTCATCTGTGCTGGGATTAACAGAGTGAGAAAAGCTGGCCAAGGACACCTATTTAAAGAACCAGGAGGTTTAAGTGGATGGAACAGCACAGTAACTTCTCATCTAAGGCACAGCACAGCTAAGGCTGGGCAACCTGGGATTCTTACTGCAAAGGCAATGTTTTGGGGCCAATCCTGCCTTGTCCTGCCAATGAAATTGTGTTTGATGTGCCAGGAGCACTTTTGGTGCAGGTCCTTAAAACACCTGCACAAAACTCTCAGGACAAGGACTCTGAGAGCACGTGGGGGCTTGGCACAGACTGGGATTGGGACAATGTGCTCCCAGCCTGGTGTGGACAAGGTCCCCATCTCTGCTACGAGGCTTTGGAGGCGGCAAGGAAAGAAAAAAAAACCCAGTACAATGTGGCAGAACATGGCCAGCCCAGCAGTTCCACAGGCCATGTGGAATTTTCAATGCCTAAATCAAACCCCACACTGGAAATGCTCCCCTCTCACACAGGAACTCTGTGCTGCTGGAAGACCACGAGGGCTGCTGCATTTGAACCTCAGCATTTCCCAGCCTGGAGCTCTGGCTCCCTGCAGACTCAGAACTTGGTCCCACCAAGGCTGAGAAACACATTTCCCACCTTAAGCCACGTGAAATGCAGCAACTAAGATGTATATATAGGCTTCCTTACACTTCACCTCCCATGACCCCACTCCCACGTCCCAGGCCCTCCACAGAATTACTACTACAGCTTTCCATAAACACTCGGCTGGAGAAGGGATGAGGGATGAGATGCCCATCATCCTCCACGCAGGAAATGAAACCAAGCTCAAGCCCTTCAGGACCAGAAGGAAACAAGCTGATACCACTTCTGTTCAGCAGGAAAACACTCCAAGACCAGGATAGCAACGATTCTGGGAGAGACACTCCTCACCTCCACTGCTGAATCCCTGCCAGCAAAGCGGGTCTTACTGGGCTGCAAAGCCAGATTAAGAGATAACTCCTCAGTGTCCTGGTGATTAGGCTGGTTGATGTAAAATGCAGAGAAAGTCCTGGGGCAGAATCCCCCTGCTGCTGGCGTGTTTGAAACAGAAAATGTCAGCTCTGCTTAACCCTTGGAAGAAGGAGGATGAAAATCCATCCCCAAAGCTGCAATCCAGTGGGTGGGCACATGGCTCTCCTTTCAGCAGCCCTGAGGGACAGGGTGCCACCCTGGGAGGCTCCTCCTGGCTGGGGTCACCACGTGTGGCACCTGGTGTCACGTGTACAGTGCGTGGCACAGGGAAGAGGCTCCAGAGTGGAGCAGGATGCCCAGGGGAGTGTGGTGGGGTGCTGAACCTGCCTGCAGCTGCCGGGGGGCAAGGTCTGCAAAATCAGGCATGGTGCCATCCTCACAGCTATGGGCTTGTGGGGCCAGCATGTGCCAGGGAGAGCCACTCTCTTGGGTGCCAGAAGATGCAATGGGGTTGTTAAAATTCACTTGATATTTGGAAGGGGCAGAGGAATGTAGCACGTAAAGCAAATACACATCTATACACACATACACATCACATAAAGCAAATACACATCTATACACACATACACATATATATATATAAATACAAATATAAAAAGTATGCCTAGTTATACACACACACACACACACATATGTATTACAAAGCTCCTGGAAAATGTGCACATTTTAATTGGTGGTGTAAAAATTCAGCTGCTCTCTCCCCCTTTCCACCACTTTAAGCCCACCCAAGTTTGGAACCCCAAACAAGATCCAAGCACTTGAAGCACAAGACAGTGCCATACTACTGAATCACAGTCAAACAAATAAGAACTGTAATTCTCCCTCTCCTTTCTCCCTCTGGATGCCAAGGCTGGGGAAGGTGTGTCTGAAGAGCTCCCAGTAACACAGCGGTGACACCCCACTGCCACATCCCACAAACATCTTCCTACAAACATCTCCGTGGTTCAGGTGCCTCTGTCCTACAGGTGCAGCCAACCTGAAGTCAAAGAATATCAGTTTTCTTCAGTGACCAACTGCTCCCCAGAGCACGAACCCAACAGCTGCACAGCCACACACCCATGGCCTGGCTTCACTACCACTACGGCAACACGGAATTCAGCGGCTGAGCTACGGGAAAACACCATCTCATCCCTGCCCTGCTGGAATCCAGCTCCTTTAGTGGTGTATTCCCCTTCCTTCTCCCCAGGTGAGCTGACAGAGGCAGCAGGGAAACACATAAAACTCACTGCAGCGATTTGCTCCTCCTTCAGCAATAAAAGGGCAGAGGAAGGCATCGCGCAAAATTAAATGCCCTTTGTAGCAAAGGGGTATTTTATATCCAAATACAAGTTTTTATGAGACATTTGACATCTCCTCATCTGACAATTTCGGAAAGGCTGTAATCCTGTCTGAGAGATTTCCCTAAATGCTCCAGCAATAAACCAAACGTTGCACTAGGGCTTCTTGGTGTATTTGCTTCCCTCTCTGGGTACTTTCTCCCATACTCTGCTCACTGTTTCCAACTGCCACACTTGGTGTGTTTAGATGATTATCTGCTTTTCAGTACCTGAAATTCTATTCTTCAAATGGCTATTCTTTAATGGTTCATTGCTCACAACTAAATTTTTTGAAAGGTCAAAGACTCTCTTTGCTTTAAAGCACTACAACATGACACACTGTACATACATGTACACAGTACAACAGCCACTGAATTTACTTTTAGTAAAACTACTACACACCAGTTTCTACTATTATTCTTTTCACAGTTCACCTCACAGCCCTCATCAGTAGTTACTACATACTGAAGATTTACCCCCCAAAAAGTACTTTTTGCCCTCCAACCTGCATGGATTTTCCCCCAGGACACGATGGCAACCTCCGCTCCAGCATTGACCCTTCTGGTTGGATCCTCATACGAATTCCACTTTGGACAAAAAAGGCTTTATTCCTGTAGTTCTATAGAGCTGCAGGGTAGCTGAGGACTGTAAGTCAACTGTATGCTAGTTCCCTGTCCATCAGGGCTAATTCCTGCAGATTAGAGAAGGAAATCCTTACAGTTCCCCAGGTCCTAAACACTACTGCTAAGAGAAGAGCTTCTTGTGTCTTCCTAAACCATCTTTTTAGAGGAAACAAAAAAAAGGAATTGCCCATTAATCATTACCATCTGCACCAAAAGTGCCAGGGGAGGTGAACCAAGCCCACCAACCCCTGAGTGTGTGTCACTCCCAGACCACCCACTCCTGGCTCCGTGTGTGTTTACAGCAGTTAACGCCACGATCACACAGTTACTTGTTGTCAGGGACAACCCCACGACCACAAATCCCTCCCCTCTGCTTTCCTGGCCTCCTTATGCAACTGCTGTCCAAGGAATGCAGAGCACTGTCACTCTGAACGGGAGGGTTTGAACTGCTGTGAAAAATAGAGACAGACAATCTCGCTCCTTCACAAAATAAACATTTTCCCTAAATTCAGAGGAGTATTTGCCCTCCTGATTCCTTGATGCCTCCAGATGAAGGCTTGTTCCCAGAGTCTGTGGATAGCACTGGGCAGGGATATCCATTCTCTTACTTCAACAGAAGCCTGGACTCTCTGTTTTAGACATTCTCCACACCTTCTCCACTTCTTCAGTTCATAGAAGCATAGAATATTCCTGAGTTGGAATGGACCCAAAAGGATCATTGAGTCCAACTCGTGGCCCTGCACAGGACACCCCCATGTGCCCGTGAGTGTTGCCCAGTTCTTCCCCTTCTCCAAATCTGTTTCTCCCTCTGAAGACAGAGAAATCTTAAATTATCACTGAGAGCTTCCAAGAGAAAGATGACGGCAAAGAAGTGCCCCCTTGCCCGATTCAAATCCCACAAAACTGAAAAGAGCCCATCAGACACAGCTGCCAGAGAATCACAGAATCATGGAATGGTTTGGGTTGGAAGGGACCTCAAAGCTCATCCACTTCCACTCCCCTGCCATGGGCAGGGACACCTTCCACTCAACCAGGTTGCTCCAAGCCCCGTCCAACCTGGTCTGGAGCACCTCCAAAGATGGGGAGTCCACAACCTCACAGAGAACTCGCAGGAGAGAAGAATCACCCACTGTGTGCCAAAGCCCCTTTTCCTCAGTTCTGGATAAAGCTGAGTTTCAATGCACTTCCATCAGTCTTTCAACCAACTGGCACAGCTCCGAGGCTGCTCTTTCAGGTCCCTTTAGGATCTGAAAGATCCAAGGTGGATACCTTTGGATCACAGGAGCAGACTTCCCAGGGCAGTGATGGAGTCACCACCCCTGAAAGCGTTCAATAAAAGTGTGGATGTGGCACTTGGGACATGGCTTAGTGGTGACCTTGGTGGTGCTGAGTTGACAGTTGGACCTGATGATCCTAAAAAATCTTTTCCAACTTTAAGGATTCTGTGATTCTATGATTTACTTTTTATTCACTGAGTGAACGTGAATATTGAGGATGAGAATCTAAAAATCTAAGCAGGACTTCACAGTTCTGCCATTCTGAGCCTCTGCTAAGACTCTTATGGACTAAATTCAAAAGGAGGCTTTGCCATGAGCTCAACACAACAGCAGCGCTGCTGTTTTTTACGAGGTGGAATCTTGTACATAAAGTGAGCAGGGGGCCAATAATTATCTCTGTAGTGCCAAGGAGCTTATTGTGCACGTGGTTGGAACAGATTGACTGGAGCCAGGTGGAGCAGAAAGGATGGAGCCATCCTGGCTTCTCCACAGTGCCCATGGCAAATCACAGAGCGCTCAATTCTCAGGTTTCCTGATTTTTTCTAAAGCTGGCAGTGCTTTAAATTCTTAAAATGTTCTGCATAGCTTGTATATATTTACTGTTGAAAATTGTTGGGCAGTAGGGAACATGCACAATGTGTATTTAACATCTTTTCCTGCGCATTTCTCATCCAGTTGAGGAAGGAAGATTGTAACCACTCGACGCCTTCACCTTCACCTCTTGGAATCATTTCTATGTTAATGTGTTATTATGTGATAGACTTTGAGCAAGGGTCAAGCAGCTCTTAGAAGAAGGAACACTATGCAGCATTGTGAAAGTTAATGGAAACATATTTAAAGCATATTGAAAAGAACAAAGGTGGATTAAGAACACCTTTAAGTATTCCCCAAATTCATCTTTATGTTGATTCAGGCCTTACAGGAAATACGATAAAATACTTCAGATGGACCTGAGGGTTTTTTAAGTATTATACAGAAAAGACTGAAGTCATTAACATTACAGTTTAAAATCTTTTGTAGATAACTGCCTTATCCCTCTTCCATCTCCATTGCTCTCTACCACATTTCTAATTTTTATGCTGAAATATTCCAGAGCTGCATGAAACACCTCCAGAGAAAAGCACAACAGTCAGTGTTCAGTTGAATCAAAGAACACTTAGGCTGTCTCCAGGTATCTGCAGAGCCTAACAGAGGAATAAGAGGAAGGTCGGTTCTCCTCATGCTTTGGTCATTTTCTGACTGAAACCTCAATACCTGCAACCATTACATGGGTTGTGCCACCAGAGTAACTCTTCAGAAACATCCCTGCTGGTTCTCTCAGGTGAGACAACAAAAAGAAGAAAGAAACCTGTGCCCCTGCTCCACTGGCAGGGCTGGTTTCCATCATCCACATGCCCCTATTTTCCCTCTCTCATGTGTATGAAGCCACTTCTACAAATGTCCTTGCAGAACCACCCTAGTCCTCTTCAAACTTCTCCTGCCCTTTCCTGCTATAATTGCCAGACCCTAGTAGATAGCTGGAGAACTGTTTTGTAATATGCTTTTTCTTACTCATATTCATATTTTTATCATGAAAATGTTTCAAAACATGGTCCAGACCTCAAAATGCCTTTTCTCTCTCCCTGCTAAATGCTGATTATGCCCATGTAATTTGACTCGATCAAAAAGCTCCCTTGCTTTAAGCTTAATCACTTCTTATCCTTATTCTCTCCTTTCTTTCCAACTCTCCTGGTACTTTCCCTTCTTGTTAAATCCTCCTTTCCATTCTCCGTGTATCTGCACCAGACCTTCAACTAGTTCCAAATCTCAATGATGCATCTCTGTTCACCCTTCCTTGCCATCCCCCAGCTTCCCAGCTCCTGCTGTTCTTTCCTCTGTGCCTACCCCTGCCAGCTCCTGCCTCCTCCTGTCTCAGGAGCACCTATTCTTGCTTGGAACCCCCTCCTTTTCTTCTCTGCTGGTTCCTCCTCATGTGCTTGGATGATCCACTTCTCCTCCCATCTCCTTTCTCTGCCATCCTCCTGGCTGTCCCTCATTTCTTGTGCCTTCCTTCCCTCATTGTCTCTTTGGAGGAGGCTCAGGAGGGCTTCTTTCAGCTGCTGAGGTCACAGAGGTCACATCCTGAATCCAGTGGAATCCACTCCTACCCTGCAGCCATTTCTCCCCTTATCTCCCCCCAGTACTCCCCAATATGATATGCAATAATCAGCTTTCCCAAAACTTTCAGAATTTCCAGACTTGACTCTCAGCTGTCTGTTAGCTTTCCTACATCCATGTTTTTCCACAGAGAGATGCCCACTATCCTTCAGAGTGTGCTGCTCACATCTATTCCACCTCTGGTGCCCTTCCACCTCTCGTGATTCATATGCCCTGGGCAGAAGTATTTATGGGGACTAAACTCCTATCCAAGTGTGCCAGCATCTGGAAGCAGCTCTCTACCTGACAGGGAGATCAAGGAGCCCACATTCCTTTTCCAGCACAGAGTCCAGGTGTTTTGGCACAGAGAGCTCATCCTGAAGAGTTGTGGCTGCTGGGTGGGAGGCCTGGGTTTAGATGAAGTCTACATCACACTTCATTCCACTCTACTGACCAGCCTGGATCAGATGGGATCCTGGCATAAAGGAAGCAATGCTCCCAGCTGATTTGGGATGTCTTCTGTCCCACCCCTTCTCTCTCCAAATAAAAAGAATTATTGGGGACAATAAGGGGTAACCCACGAGTCGACCATGCCCTGAGCACAAGGTGA
Organism: Neopelma chrysocephalum; assembly: GCF_003984885.1. NCBI lineage: Eukaryota > Metazoa > Chordata > Aves > Passeriformes > Pipridae > Neopelma > Neopelma chrysocephalum. Next base: position 1,900,097 of record NW_020897751.1, read on the forward strand.
ACCAAGGCCGAAAATAGTGCTCTTGCAGAAACCAAGCATTGTATTTCCAAAGGGAATACAGGGATTCCTGCAGGATATGAGGTGGGAAGGCTTACAGTCCCTAGTACCTGTGCTCAACCACTCTGGGTATGTGCCCCAGCTGGATCTAAGAGTAAATCTTGGAGTGGAGTCAGGCCTGGGCACAACAGTGATCACTGTAATGCCCTCAATCTGCAGTTCAAACCAGAGGAATTTATCGAAATAAGGTACTTGCTAGACTTGGTTGTACCTATCATGGCCATGACATGAGCAGGTTGACATCAAACACTGAACAGCAAAACCAGCTCAGCTACACAGGAACACAGATGATCCTGCCCTGCCTCTGCTGCTCTGCTCATCCTCCAGGCTGGCTCTGAGAGCAGATGAGGAGTAATGACAAATCCCATTCCATAAACTCCAAATGGGAGTCACTGCAACTGTTTTACATTCTCGCTGAGAATTGTAACTGAGCTCAAATATCAGGTTGGTACCAATCTGCATATAATGAGGCAGGAGCTCATTAATGAAGAAATATTGAGATTTTGTACTGGATTATCACAGAATCCCAGGATGGATCAGCCTGAAGGGACCACAGTGGGCATCTGGTGCCACCTCCCTGCTCCAGCAGGGCCAGCCCAGAGCACACGGCACAGGATTGTGTCCAGACAGCTCTGGAATAGCCCCAGGGAGGAGACTTCACACACTTTAGACAACCTGTTCAGGGCTGGGCCACTGCCCAGCCAAGAAGTTCTTCCTCCTGTCCAGCTGCAACTTCCTGGGCATCAGTTCCTGCCCGTTCCTCCTGGGCCATTGCTGGGCCCCCCCGAGCAGAGCCTGCTCCATCCTCTGCCTCCTCCCTGCAGCCCCTGCAGCCATGGCTGAGGGCCCCTCTCAGGGTCTGCTCTGGAGGCTGAACAGCCCCAGCTCCCTCAGCCTTTGCTGCTCCCAGAGCTGCTCCATCCCTTGGGCATCTCCGCAGCCTGCGCTGGCCCCGCTCCAGGAGCTCCCTGTCCCTGCTGTGCTGAGGAGCCCGAGCTGGGCCCAGCCCTGCAGATGTGCCTGCCCAGGGCTGGGCAGAGGGGCAGGATCCCCTCCCTGCCCTGCTGCCAACGCTCTCCTGGTGCCCCCCAGGATCCCACTGCCCTCCCTGTCCCCAGGACACACGGCTGGGCAGGGACAGCTGGTTGCCCACCAGGACCCCCAGGTCCTTCTCCCAGAGCTGCTCTCCAGCAGGTCCCCCCAGCCTGTGCTGGTGCCTGGGGCTGAATGTCAGACAGTTCCTCTCTGCCCTTCTCCCCAGCCTGCCCAGGCCCTTCTGAAGGGCTGCACAGCCCTCTGGGCATCGGCCTCTGCTCCTGCTTTGTGTGGGCAGCGACCCTGGGGAGGCACCGACCCTTCCCCCAGTCACTGCTGAATGTACTGAACAATTCTGGACCCAGCACTGAACCCTGGGGACACCCCCAGTGACAGGGCTCCAACCAGACCCTGTGCCACTGACTGGGACCCCCTGGGATCTGCTGTTCAGCCAGTTCTCAGTCACCTCCCTGCCCACTCCTCCAGCCCACACTGCCTGAGTTGGCCTGGGAGGATGTTGGGGAGACACTTTCAAAAGCCTTACTAAAGTCAAGGCAGACAATATCCACTGCTCTCCCCTCATTATGGTCATTCTCTGGAAATAAATACTCTCTTGTTACACATTCAGAAGCAAAGCACCTTAAACCCCATTTCTTACCTCCCACCTTTTTGGCTAAAATGTCACATCTCCCTTTTTGACTCAGAGAGGAAAATTTAATTGTGAAATACAAGCATTAACATCCAAGTGGATTTTCTCCTCTAAGATCACTCCGTGATCTACACACAATTATTATTTGCAAGGGAGAACAGCACTTCATCTTGTGATTTATACAAGTTGCACAGCCAACATTTATATTCAGTGCAACTAAACTTTATTAATTTTAAATCAGAATAATATTAGGAAGTGAAGATCCTGCTGAGTATAACGTGATAGAAATAAGAAATAATGCTCCTATAAAGGCAATATGAACATATACCCCTTCCTTATAGAAGCCTCCATTTCTAAATAGCCACACATTTTTGGGGAGAGAGAAGAAATATTTTAATTTATTTAAAAACAACAAAAAACTTTTACAATAGTAAGTTTTATATGAGCATTTTCCTTGCCAAGCAGCATGTTAGAGGTCAGCTGGCTCTGCCTAAAGACATTTATTTATACTGGGCAGGTGAACAATTTTGGTAATTCAGAAAACAGTATAACAGCCTCTCTACCCAAATTCAGTTTTAGGTTGAGTAATGAAAAATTTCAATCAGAAAGGGAATTTTTGGGACAATAAACCCTGAAGACCCTTCACCAAAGGTCTACATCTCATTTTGACTACAGCAGAACTCACACTATGTCCTGTGCTATTTTAAGCTGCTAAACTTAATTATGACAATATTCTCTTTTTTTCTCTCTGAAGTGCCACATTTCCATTCTAGAATGTGACATGGCAAAGGCTGGTTTTTCCTCCTTCCCCCTGGGCATTACCTTGGTCATGGTAGTGCTTTAATCAGAGAATTTCCTCCTTCCACACACAGCTAAATACCTCTGGGACAGTCACTGTCATTACAGGCAGGTAACTTTTATTCAGCATGAAAAAAAAAAGGAAAGAAGTGTTTTATTTTCCTTGGAAGAGCAATCAGCCTTGCCCAGGGATGTTATGCTGCCTTCCTGGCTCCACCAAAAACTTTGGCTGTTTTGACTGCATGGTTTATGTTCCCCATTGCCACTTCACTTGCTCATGGCTTTGCTGTTCATCACCTGGAACCCATCACATTTTCCTCCCCAGGGAAATGTTCTCTGGACCCCTGTGTTTCACAAATCAAAGACAGGCAGAAGGGAAGGATGAAAGTTGACTTTTTTTTTCCCTACAAAATTACAAGTTCCCTTTGGGAGGGTTCTGAACTTCCGTCTTCACAACATAAAACACCAATGGTCAAAACAGGCAGAAATGGTGCCCAGAAAAGTCAAATGGGATCAAAACCAGGACACAAATAGCTTGGAAAAGTCACAGTGAGATGGGGGGTAGAAATCCCCTGAGACCTGACCAGGACTCTCACCCTGACACTTCTGAAAGTCTGCACAACTGAAGTCTCCCTTCTTTTGCCAGTGTCCATGTATGTCCTATTTTTTAGGTCCTAACAGGCATTAGTTCATGAAGTCACCCTCCCCATCTCTCACCACCAGCTCCTCCAAAAGAAAACCTCTAAGAAAACCTTTGTGTTTGCAAATAAATTCACCTTCCCAGTGTAGGGTGAACCAATCCTCTGATTGCCAGTGATGCCCAATGCACATCTTTCCATCTGGTCAAAAATAACCCTTTGGAAAACTAAGGTGCTGCTTAAAAATAGCCACAGCGACAATAAAAACAGTAATATTGAGGATGGGGATCTTTCTAAGCCACAAACAAATGTTGATTTTACTCTAAAATTAACTTGTGAAGAATGGGAGCATTTTTGTAATCCTTGTGTTCATTGTTTACTTCCTCTGTTCAGCTTTCTGCATGTTATTTATGAGAGGAAAGAATGAGTCACTGTCTTGTCTTGCGTGAGCCCTTGGGTGCAGTTATATGGAATCATCTAAGCTGGCACAGACAGGAATTTGGGGGCAGGTGTTTTTCAGGAGACCATGACAAACATCCAGCATTCAACAGCAAAATCTCTATTCTGGGATCAAAGACACCATGAGAAATAAATATGCTTAAGAAGAGGACAGACAGCAACAGTTTTGATCAGAGAGTGCCCCTGCAAGAGAAAGGCACCCTGATAACCCTCCCAAAATTTTGAGAAGGGGCCAAGAGTGGCTCTGTGGCTGCTGAAGGTTTGCCAGGAGAGCCTGTTAACTCAGGAATTTTGTTTCCCTGCAGCCACTGAATGCTCACTTTTTTAAGAAAATCCATATGGTGCTGAAAATTTCCTATGGGGTCTCTATTTCAGAGCTCGTCTGGCTTCACCTCCCAGGAGGCCATGAGAGAATCAAGTGTGATGGAGATTTTGGGACCACCTTCAGCAGAGAATCAAGTGTGCCAAAGCTTTAGGGACCACCTCCAGCACCAAGTAAGCCCATGAGGGGTTTTCAGGAAGGCTTAAAAAGAGAGTAGCTCATAGGGAAAGTCCCCTTTGCACAAATGGCTGACCAGTCCATGTCACAAAGTTCATCCAGAGCCTGGACTCCAAACTGTATTTTACCCTGAAACATTCATAGACAAGGAGGTTTTTGTTATTATTAATTACTGCTTCTCTCCTGGAAAGCTGCAGCTTTGAAGACCTTGCAAAGACTCGTGGACTAAGGAGCTCTTTATGCCACCTCTTTACTTACAAAAATCATAAACTCTTTGTACCTTCAGCAAAGAGCCAAAAAAAAGCACACAGCTATTTCTACGTGCAGAGCCCCTAAATATGCTGTTGCCTTCTTCATCTCTCTGGCCAAAACCCAACCCAGCAACGGGTGACCCCGTTGATTTTGCCTTCACATTTAGGGCAGCACCCTCTGCACCAGTCCTAGAATTCCACAGCTCTTGGAACACCCTGCCCCAGCCCAGAGCAGAGCCAACACCTTGCTCAGCCATCACCTGATGCAACCACAGCTCCAAAGGATGCTCCTGAGCCACACCTGTAGTCACCTGGCACAAAGGTAACACCTCTTTTTCCCTAAATCCCATCTGAAACAGAAGGATTCGGAGGTATTTAGGATTCTGTGCTTTTGGAGGCCAGTGAATAAAGATCAGCAGAATTGGTTCAGCAGGCTGGAAGTGCAGAATTTAATTTTCCTCACTTCTCTTCATATCCAAAGCAGCAAGCACGAATATCCCACCCAGGCTCAGGGATTACAGACACCAGCAGCCGATTTCTTTGCTTTATGTTTGATATAAAAGGCTTTAGAAGCCTCAGCACTGATTCTAAAACACACCAAAACCCCCATGTACATGGTACAGATTACTGAGGGGCTCCTTGTACAAAGAAACTTTATCTGCATTTTAGAATGTGTTTCCTTTGCCCGACAGGATCCTGAAATCGCTGCAGGACATCACAGCCACAAACCCCTTTTTACAGGGACCTTCTGCACCAACTCATTTGCTAATGTCCCCTGTTAAGTGATCTAAGCCTGGCCTCAATCTTCTGTTAATGAAAGAGAAGGAAGAGGATACTTTAAGTGCTATTATTAGCTCTTCCTACCTGTCTGAAGAAAACAAAACAAACAAGAGCCCTTAATTCCCCAGGCTTCCCAAGGAGACCGTTTTCAAGGCAATCACCCTCCTAAAACAGATACAGAACGGGTGAAAAACAACGTGGGGTGCTGTGATTTCTTCCCTTCAGTATCTGCATTGGGGAAGAGCCTTCAATACGCACTTAAAAATAAAACGGTGTTATAATTTAACCTTTACACTCAGAAAACTGAATGTTAACCTCTGTAACTTTACCTGAAGCTTTGGGACAGCTCCCTGCTTTGAGTTAGGGCAGGGTTTTGGCACCAGCTTAGAAGTGTGGGTGTAACAGGAGCACCTTGGTTCTGTCCATCCCCTCCAGGTGAGGCAATGGATGCTCTTCCATTTTACCCCACAGGCTAAAAATGTTGCTTTTCCTACAGAATGAGGAGTTCCAGAGCCACCCATCCCTGAAGGGCAGGGGAGATATTCCCTCTGGTGCAGACACAGGGCTGTCCCCAGCTCAGGGGTGGTTCTGGGGCACAGGAGGGGGCCAAGTTAACACCAGGGACCTGGACCCATCCTTTTAAAACAGCAGTAAAACAAATGCTGCAAGTGCTCCCAAACTACAGAACTTCCACCCCGAAAATGAACCTTGATTTCCTGAGGTCTGTGTTTCCAGAGGAATATTTTTGTAGTCATTACTGAGAAGAAGTGTTTGGGTCAAATATTTGCTACAAGAAGGCACCCACAATATTTGATGACTGTGAAAAACGGGAACATATGTGATTGCTTGACTGTTTCCCTAGAGGGATAACTTGCTAATTAACCACCACAGGGTAATTGATATGCAGGTAAATGGATTAGGTGCTTAAAGTTCAGCCTGGTCAGGGAGATAAACTGGTTACAGGCACTGGGACAACAGCACAGATTGGGATTTCAGCTGGATTTTACTCTTATATTCATTATGCAGCCTGAATAATTTAGAGGAAGAGTGATTCACTTCCCACCAAATTCAAGAAGAATTTTGAAATGGGTAGGAGGGCCTGTCTTTTGAGAGCTAGAGAAAGAGAGAAAAACACCTGCAATATTTTTATGAAATGTTAATTTAGGTTTCCTTCTCTCGACTTCATTCCCAATAAGTTACTAATCTCCTACTTTGATATTTGTCTAATTAAATAAAGGCTTCTGAGGAAATAAGGATCTCTTGCCCAAGCACTCCTTCAGTCTCAAAAGGGGGGCATTATCTTTCCATTAATATAATTTTTACTTGACAGAAAACCAATTTTTCTAAATGTATTAATACCTACTGCTTATAAGTTACACTGTGAATGACAAATATCAACAGTTTTCACCAAGCTGTCTCTTGGTGAAACACTAATTAAACCCAGAATGTGGAATAGGGCTGCCTGGATCTTACTGTCCTGGAGTTTTCAATGGCTTTTCCCTGCTGAAAGCTGCTGTTTTCTCCCAGATAATTTCTAAATAACCCCCAGCACCCCCTAGAAAGGAGGATTTATAGAAGGACAAGTACAAAAACCCCTACTTTATCCAGGCTGTTTCAACTTTTCCAACATTTCCATATCCAAATGCAGCAACACACGGATCTGTGTCCCATGATTTCTGTCAGGTTGTTCTTCACACTCCCCTCCTGATGCAGCACTGCAAACTCATCCACTTGTGTTTCTCAAGAGCACAGTTTAAATACTAAGGGCTTCCTGTTACCTAAACCAACTGCAAATATATTTATAATACAGAACACTTGTTTCTCACTTTTAACTACAATATTTACCGCTCTTTCAGTGATCCTAACTCAATATTTTCATTAGGAAACTTGTTTCCCTGGGATTGTTGGCAGTGGGTAAATTCATTGCCTCCATGATTACACAGAATTTGTGTTGATTGGTGTCCAGGGTATTTTTGCAGCTGAAGTTGCCTTACAAATAACTCAAAATGGAAAAAGTTGGAACAAGACAAGAGAAACTGCAAAAATGTGTTTGGGTCACTCATTTCTCTTGACAGATGAAGTGATCTTTTAAATCACAGAATCATGGAATGGTTTTGGGTTGGAAGGGACCTCAAACTTATCCAGTCCCACCCCCTGCCATGGGCAGGGACACCTCCCACTAGCCCAGGTTGCTCCAAGCCCTGTCCAACCCGGCCTTGGACACTTCCAGGGATCCAGGGGCAGCCACAGCTTCTCTGGGCAACCTGTGCCAGGGCCCCACCACCCTCACAGGGAGGAATTGCTTCCCAACATCCCATCTAACCCTGCCCTCTGGCAGTGGGAAGCCATTCCCCCTTGTCCTGTCCCTCCAGGCCCTTGGAAACTGTTCCTCTCCAGATTTCTTGTAGGCCCTTCAGGTACTGAAAGGCCACAATAAGTTCACTCCAGAGGAAGTCTCCATCTACCCACTCTGATTTGCAAAGAACTTTTCCCTCTGATACCTGTGAAATCTAATAAACTTCATAGTGTGGCAAGGAAATTAATAAATCAGCTTCAGTTTGCAGAAGAAACCGCATTTAAGAAATATTGCAAAATACCGTTTCTGTGACCCTTCCCCTTTTAGGCAAATAAACTTTTACTTGATTACATCAAGTAAAAAAAAAAAGCCAGAAAAAGTAGTCTATGTTATGTTTCTGTAATCCACTTGGCTCATTTTAAGGAAATCTGGCCAAATTCCCTTACCAGAAAGCTGCTGGATAAGGATGAACATTTCCTCCCTTTTGGAGGGAAGTTGTTCAAGCTCAGAGCTCAGAGCAGGTGGGGAGTTGTACCATGGACAGTTCTCTGTGAACACTCCTGCCCCTCCAGGTTCTCCATTTCACACTTCTGCACACTGAAAAGAACTTGTACTTCTCTGCTGTCTTTAATATCAATGTTCACTGCCAACAGTTTTCTCCTTTTTTCACAATTCCAAAAAGGCAGGAGACTGAAACACCAGAGCCTGGGATGAAAATATGATTCTATGGAAAGAGAAATACCAAAGGAGCATTTTATTAATTCCTGCTTGAGCATTTTATTAATTCCTGCTTTTACCTTCTTATCGAGCTTGCTGAGACAACACCAGTTGCATTTTGAGTCCTAAAGGAGAAAAAAACCTTCTTTTCCTTCCTTCCTTCTTTCTTTCTTCTTCCTTTCTTTTCTACTTTCTTTCCTTCTCTCTCTCTCTCTCTTTCTCTCTTTCTCTTTCTTTCTTTCTCTCTCTCTTTCTTCCTCTTTCCTTCTTCCTTTCTTTCCTACTTTCTTTCTTTGTCTTCCTTTTTTTCTCTCTCCTTTTCTCTCTTTCTTTTTCTTTCTTTCTCTCTTTCTTTCTTTCTCTCTCTCTCTCTTTCTTTCTT
>NW_020897751.1:1909057-2050708 GCF_003984885.1 Neopelma chrysocephalum
TACTGAAAGGCCACAATAAGTTCACTCCAGAGGAAGTCTCCATCTACCCACTCTGATTTGCAAAGAACTTTTCCCTCTGATACCTGTGAAATCTAATAAACTTCATAGTGTGGCAAGGAAATTAATAAATCAGCTTCAGTTTGCAGAAGAAACCGCATTTAAGAAATATTGCAAAATACCGTTTCTGTGACCCTTCCCCTTTTAGGCAAATAAACTTTTACTTGATTACATCAAGTAAAAAAAAAAGCCAGAAAAAGTAGTCTATGTTATGTTTCTGTAATCCACTTGGCTCATTTTAAGGAAATCTGGCCAAATTCCCTTACCAGAAAGCTGCTGGATAAGGATGAACATTTCCTCCCTTTTGGAGGGAAGTTGTTCAAGCTCAGAGCTCAGAGCAGGTGGGGGGTTGTACCATGGACAGTTCTCTGTGAACACTCCTGCCCCTCCAGGTTCTCCATTTCACACTTCTGCACACTGAAAAGAACTTGTACTTCTCTGCTGTCTTTAATATCAATGTTCACTGCCAACAGTTTTCTCCTTTTTTCACAATTCCAAAAAGGCAGGAGACTGAAACACCAGAGCCTGGGATGAAAATATGATTCTATGGAAAGAGAAATACCAAAGGAGCATTTTATTAATTCCTGCTTGAGCATTTTATTAATTCCTGCTTTTACCTTCTTATCGAGCTTGCTGAGACAACACCAGTTGCATTTTGAGTCCTAAAGGAGAAAAAAACCTTCTTTTCCTTCCTTCCTTCTTTCTTTCTTCTTCCTTTCTTTTCTACTTTCTTTCCTTCTCTCTCTCTCTCTCTTTCTCTCTTTCTCTTTCTTTCTTTCTCTCTCTCTTTCTTCCTCTTTCCTTCTTCCTTTCTTTCCTACTTTCTTTCTTTGTCTTCCTTTTTTTCTCTCTCCTTTTCTCTCTTTCTTTTTCTTTCTTTCTCTCTTTCTTTCTTTCTCTCTCTCTCTCTTTCTTTCTTCCTTTTTTTCCTACTTTCTTTCCTATTTTCTTTCCTACTTTCTTTCTTTGTCTTCCTTTTTTTCTCTCTCTTTCTTTCTCTCTTTCTTTCTTCCTTTCTTTCTTCCTTTCTTTCCTACTTTCTTTCCTATTTTCTTTCCTACTTTCTTTCTTTGTCTTCCTTTTTTTCTCTTTCTTTCTCTCTCTCTCTTTCTTTCTCTCTTTCTCTCTGTCTTTTTTTCTGTCTTTCCAATATATTGGAGAGCAAACACTAAAGGTCAGTTTACTGCATCTTATGTGTTATTTTTGCTGAGAAAAGGCAGGAAAATCAAACTACCAGGGTGAGGCCTCTTGCAATAGTAGCTAATGCAACTAAACTTGCTACTGTTCCAATTTCTGACCTAAAGCCTTCTGATGGAGGCTCTTGCAATTCTAGCTGGTAACAAATAGCTGCATTTGTCGAGCTCCAGGAGGCATTACTTGAGGTAATGGTTAGATTTCCATTAAGAAAACCTTGACATTATCTGTGTTTTATCTTCCAAACTACATCCATGGGCTCAAAAGACAAGCCCAGAGTTAACACCATTTCACTGAGCCAGAAACATGGATCAGCCCTGGTTTTCAATGAAACCTGCTGTAATTAAGTGGGCAGGAGAAAATTATCTCTGGCAATCACCTGGGAAATTCCAAACAGCAGGAGAACCACGAGGTTCCTGGGCATTAGCCTGGTATGAAGGTGTGAAGATGATTGCACTCTTTGTAAACCGAGTTCCTGCCAGAGCCTTTGATCCAAACACCACCAGCTCCCTTAAAACAGCAAATGTGTGAACATTTCCTAAATGTATTCACAGGTATTTATAAAAGCAAATTCAGTGGAGGTTTGCACGGCATGTGGCTTCATACTGGTCATCAGAGAATTCTGAGCTTTGGAATGAACTGAGTAAGAAAATTTCCATGAATCACATTAGTCATTTGTGGGAGACAATGTGTGCTACCAGGGGGTTAAATCCAAATTGTGATACACGGGTTTTTTTGCCACTTAGAAAACTAAAGAGCTGACAAGGAACAGCTGTAAGCCAGAAAGCAAATACAGAAAGCAACTGCTGGGAAATTAGGCAGCACAGGAAACCCGCAATAACATGCAACAATTTGACTTGAACACTTATTCCATCCCAAATCAGGCTTTCTTCTGCCTATTTCAATATGTAGCACCTACTGATACGCTTCCCCAGGGAATCATTTCCATACGGGAACACCTACAGCAGCAATTCTAAATAAACCACGGCCTGCCTTGTTTGTGCATCATTTAGTTTCACGTACTTCAGGGACAATTGCAAAAGTAGAGTCAGCCTGCCAGGTGCCAGCTTGCCAGGGAGAATAATTGGCACCGTGCTTGGAGGTGCACGGCGCGTGCGGCACTGGCTGCTCCATCACGGGCTAACAGGGAAGGGCTAACGGCCCAGTCAGCTGCCAGGTCACAATATTCCCATCCCTCCTGAAACAGAAGATCTGGAGGAGAATGCTAAGTATTCCATTTATCACGGTAAAATGTGTTTATTGTGATTTGTGGCAGGGGTGAGAGAGGCCGACTCTTGGCACAGGCGTTCGCGTCATTCCCTCCTAGAGCTGACAAATGGTTTCGAGCCACAAGGAGAGTTCAAGGAGGGGCAAAGAGATCTGTGTTTGCACATATGTGCATATAAATGCACATTATGCACAGGTTGCCCAGACAAGTTGCAGCTGCATCATCCCTGGAAGTGTCCAAGGCCAGGCTGGACAGGGCTTGGAGCAGCCTGGGATAGTGGAAGGTGTCCCTGTCCTTTAAGGTCCCTTCCAACCCAAACCACTCCAGGATTCTATGGCAAGAACTATGCAAAAGTTAGGATAAAGTGTGACTTAATATAAAAAGAAAATCCCTCAAATGCTCCCAGTGTTTTAAAGATATCACTGTGGGCTATATTAACACATGCTGCCTGTCACTCCAGTTTTCAAAACACCTCCCAGGATCCCAAAGCAAACCCTACAGTGTAAGTAAATAAAAAGTTCTGCTTTTCCTTCCATCCAGGCAGCAGTTCCCACAGAATCTTTTTTACATTTTGCACTGAGTATTTAAGATTCAACAGTGGCAGAGTCATAAGAAGAGCAATCAGCAAGCAGGTTGCCTGGTGTTAATTATTGACATCTTTGTGTGCAGTAAAAACCCCCAATGCTGCTGGGTTTACCAACAGCTTGCAGGCATCCTATTGCTAAGTATGCAAAGGCAAAGAAGGAGAAAAAAATTCAGGGACAGCCTTAGCTAGAAAGCAGAATAGGAGTAATTCAGCTCCAAGGCAGTTGGAAGGTGAAGAGCAGCCAACTCTGGTGCTTAGCTGAGCTATAAACGTGAAGACAAGGAGATGAAGCCCAGAAGGTATTTGAGAAAGACAAGAGCTGCCAAATTCCTATGGTTTATCCACTGTTTCTCCATGTGAAGACCTCACCTTTCCTTTCATGGCAGCCAGTTTCTCTCAGTGCCTTTGGGCAGCATCCACATCTGATGCTTTTGGAAATGCAGCCACATTTCTTTGTCTCCAGACTTGATGACAGCTCTGAGGAACTGCAGCTGGTTGCAAAAAGGACTCACCTTCAAAAGAGGAGCTTGGCAACCTGCTCAAACATCTCTGGAGTGATGCAAAATATTCATCCTCCTTTTCTGTTCTGGCCTTGCTTCCTCTGGCTGTTCCTTTTGTGCCTCTATTGCTCATCCCACCAGCTCTGTGGGCAGCTTTTCCACCTGGCGTGCCTGCAAAAGAATTTATTAGCTCTCATGCCCTCCTCAAATTGTTCTCCCAACCCCTTCCTGGCACACCTTCCTGTTCAATCTGCCAGGTATTGATCTTTTCCATTTTCTTCTCTTGGACACAGCCCCAGCTTTCTGCAGCCTTCTTGTATTTCTAGCAACTACCAATTCTCTGCTTCCAACTGAGGAAGGTTCCTTTTGGATTTTCTCCTGTCTTTTTTGATAGTTAGCATGTTCAGAACATCCCCTATGACACCTTCAAATTGTATCCATGCCATCTTCAAGAATTTAAGTTGAGGGTTGTTCCTAACTAAGTCAAAAAAAAAAAAAAAAAAGAAAAAGTTGTTTTATTAAATTCATAGATCAGGGAATTGTTAAGGTTGGAAAAGACCTGTAAGATTATCAAGTCCAATTGTCAACCCAGCACATTGTTCACCACTAAACCTTGTCTTCAAGTGCCACATCCACACGTTTTCTGAACACTTCCAGGGATGGTGACTCCACCACTGCCCTGGGCAGCCCCTTCCAGTGCCTGACAACCAGGAAGAAATCCTGCATTCCGATTATATGTGATGTTTTTGGTGGACTTTACTGGCACTATTGACAAACCCTTCCAAGCACACACTCTGCAGTCCAGTGTTTGTAGTCCAGAATATCATGGAGATAAAACCTAAAGCATTTAGGTGGAGAGCTCAATAAATTAAAATGTAAGAGACCTTTGGATGGTTATTTCCTAGTAACAAATCCATGTTTTTTGACGGACAATGAATGAGCACAAATAAGAAATAAACATGGATTTAAATCTTCTTTTCGCCCTGCTGTCAGTGGCTTAGGTTTACAAAAGCAAATTTAAGCAACCAAGACTGAAATCTCAACCAGGGGCCAGGTTTTATGGAGAAGGTCCTCTCATTCTTGGCAAATCCCAATTTGCCACATCCTTTCCCAGTGTCAGTTTAGCCCAACTCAACAAGGGTTTGCTCTCCACATCTGTTTAGTTCTTGGCCTCCCAGCTGTTCCCCCAGTGTGAGGGACACCCAGAGCTGGTGCTGGCAGAAGCCCAGTTAGGAAAAAGGTAACAACCATCACATCTCATTTTTTCCTAATTATCTAAAGTGCTATACAAAGATAACAAGTTCTCACCATTATCAGGATCTCAATGACTAAAAGCAGCAATTTAGAAACTCCACACTCAATTATTTTCTTTTCATAAAGTAAAATTAATGTTAGCAAACTATTTAGATACTGGGCTTTTACAGTTTTTTTTTAATTAAAATTATAAAATTAAAGTCAAATTACAACACAAAGGCAATTAAGGGAAATAGCTAAAATAATATCAGATCTTCACTGACTGAGAATTTAAATGAGGCATTAATCAGTCAAAGACAATATTGGAAAATAGAACCATCTTGTACCTTATTCATAACGACCAGAACCATCCACGAGAGACAAATCTCAGCACCATTAAAAAACTCTTTAGAAATTATTTAAAATATTTGCAATGTGCAAAGGCAAAGAATTCTGCCTTTACAATATCTCTAAGCTTATGAAAAGCCTGGGGCCAAGTAATAAGAAACAGTTTTGTAGCTGTTGATACAGACATTTCTCCAGAAAATTCTTCTGCTCTGACTTGTACCAAATGGATGGTACTGACAGGGCCCATGAACAGAGCCATTCTCCACCCCAAATCCTTCTTTTATTTTTCCCTTTTTCATCCTGTCAAGTCAGTGCTTATTCCCTATAAATCCTACCGTTCAGAAGGTTTTTTCATTGTGCTTATAAATTAAGGTCACCTCAAAACTTAGGGAATTACGCTGTAAACATGAAACTTCAGATGATTCAAAGACAACCAGGAGAACTCGTGTGCTACTGGATATTTGGGGGAAATATTTTGCTTTTCTCTACTTTCCTGTGAGAGCTTATCAAAGCAGAAAACCCCTTTTGTTTTGTATATTTTTATAACCTTATCCCGTCTGCAAGTTGCTGCAGAGCTGCTGAAGTGGTGGAGTATTTTGAGGCATAGATTTGTCATGTTCTCTGCCAGCTGGTAGAGATAACTCAGATTATATGTTACAGTTGACAAAAAGTGAATCTCCCTGGCTAAACTGCTCATCAGCTACTCACTGACCTCCCCTAGGGCAACCACAGGTATGTCTCAATCACAGAAAGTGCTGGAATGGCGAAAGATCAGAAGCGTGGCACAGGTAGGAGAGAAATGACAGGCACAGAAAATTTCATAGGGTCAGGAAAGACGTGTCCCTAAAGAGTCAGGCAGCACCAATCACCCAGCAAGCAGCACATCAGTCCCCATCTCCTGCTCCAGTCTGTGGTGTCACCAGTGAGGATCTTTCAGCAGTTACACTTTCTCCTCCCAAGCTGATTATATGCATTTCTTTCACACCCTGGCTCCAGCTCATCTCCTCACCCTCCCTGCTAATTGGTTTTCATGCCCAAAACACGTTGGCAGAGCCTCTTCTCCTCATCCCAGTACTTGTCATCTCCACGTGACAAGTGGAGGCAACTAATTCCCATCAATCCACTTCTGGCTTTCCAGCAGCTCCTTTGCTGTTTGACCCCATTAGAGGGTTCTCCAGAAATATTCCAGACAGCTGTGGCTGAGTGTCCTCCAAGTCAGTGTTCCCCAAAAGCTGCACTGGAGGTGTCTGTGCCTTGCTGCACCCCTGCAATATGACAACACTGTTCTCTGGGAGTCCAAATGTGGTCTCACAGAATGCCTGACGCTGCCAGGATAACATTCCAGCATTTATTGCCTTATCTCACCATATGCAGCTCCAAGGCATTGTTACTTTTATCCCTGCACGTGTAGCATTAAGCTGTGGTTTTCAGTTATTATCCTACCTGGACTTTATTTTTAATCTGCAGCATTTTTTTTGCATATTACTGGATTTACAATGATTAAATCTTCCTACACAGACCATTAGAAACTTGGCCCAAAAGCACAGCTCATCCATATGATTTTAAACGTGCTCTCACTGTTATTTTCTATTTGTAGCTTTGTCAATTAAATATCAACAGAAAATTTATGCTGCTTTGAAACCAGGCATTCATCAAGTCTTTCAGGCAGAGAGGCAGGCAGAGGCATCCCTGGTGAGAGGATGTCCCACCACTGTTAAATATGTCCCAGCTTAATCAAAATAAGTCCTTCATCATTTCATTACTGTTTATCTTGCACTACTTCACAATGGTTCAGTCCTTGATACTTTCCCAAAGGAATTCCTAATCACTGCCACAGCTTTCCCAATGCATCCCACCTGTACAGGCATCAGGCTTTGAGTTCCTGCATGGAATCATTCCCTGCTTTAATCCCAATTTTCTACTGAACAAATCCTCTCATTTTTCAAATTACAATCATCTCACAGATTCTGGTGCTAACAACGAGTTCCTTGCCCTGCAACACAAAATCTTAATTGAAGCCATAGCTTACAGATGCTTGGGGAAGCTTCAGAATGGGTATATACTGCATTTCTTTGCACCAATGGCTCTATTAAAACATGAGAACCTCTCCTGTCAGGGGAGAGCTCTGCCCAGCCATGCTGGGTCTTTGTCCAGGGAGGAGAGTCAGAATAGGAAAGCACACAGTGGTTCCTCCCAGGAATAATCTCCAGCAGCTTGTTAATTAGAGAAGCTGAGGTTATATTCCCATGGTTACTGGCCAGTGATGGATTCTCCCTTCATGACATGAGCCAGGCACTTCCTGAAGTCCAACCAGGCAGGGAGCTCTGCAAAGTAACTACACACATGGAAGGACCTTCTCTGCTTTATTTTGACCCCGGCATTCTTATCTTTTAGGTTCACTGTGTGCTCCCCAACTCTTATATTCAGGATTTTGTGCTTCTCTATCATACAGCATTCAGTTTTCACTTTTCCAGCCTCTGCTGTTATTTCTTGTGAGCCCTTCCACACTTTTGATCATTGTTGCCCTTTCTCTCCACCTTCAACAGGTCTCCAATAACTCCCTTTGAGTGACCAAAACTGCACCACATACACGTCTGACAATACACTTCTTATTTCAAATTCTCTTCTGTTTCCACTAACTCCAATTTGTAATTTTACTTTATTGACTGTCAAAGGACACTTAGTTATAGTTTTTAGCTAAAACAAAAATCCCCATATTAATCCTGGTGTTGTTTCAGGGCAGCAGCACTTCACTGTTTTACCTTCACTGACTATCATGGCACTCACTGTTTCCTCACAGAAACACTCAGGACTAAAAAGCTCTCCTTCAATCACTCTCCTTAAAGATTTAGCACTGACAGCAAACTTCACACCTCTGAAATTCCCACATCCTGGGTTCCTGTCTCCAGTGGCTGCAACCATGGCTTCCCCAGGATCTCATCTTAACACTGCAAACAACTTCTGTTCATATCTAACTTTGTTCTTTTTTATTAATTAAAGCACATACACAGCTAAAAGGCAACTACATTCCAATCCTGCAGCTGTCCTGTACCACTGCCAGGTTGTATTCCCATTATCCCTTGAACATTTGCCTGTTCTTGGTCAAGTAATAGTCCTGCCAGGTTGCATTCCCGTTATCTGTTGGACATCTCCCTGTTCTTGGTCAAATAGTTCAATCACCTTTCAACACACTGCACTTGCCTTTCAGAACACAAGATGTTTTCCATGTAAAATCCTGCCCCAGCTCCTTTACCCACCCCTGCTTTCTCGATTTCCCTGAATGCTGAGAAAAGCAGGGAGGACCTGACTTTCCTTGGAGCCAGGACTGAGCTCTCAGAATGAATATTCATAGGCTGGGTCTGCTCTGCTTGACCACTGTGACCCAGAACCCTGTCACTGCCTTTGAGCCAGCATTTAATTAACTACTTCAAAATGTTACTTTGTATTTCTGTTTTCTTTGCCGGACTTTCCCCATTTGTCAGGACAGCTGTCTGTGCCTCATTTCATATTGTTGTCTTCCTTCAAAATTAAAATGCAAGAATCAGAAATCAAGCCTGTGATAACTCATTGCCACTCCAATCAATTCAGCCCTTGTGTGGTTGTCCTCCTCATCCCTGTGCCTCTACGTCCTGCTTGCTCTTTTTTTTGGGCTCTTGATTTCAGCCCCTGAAATGTGGTTGAAAACTTCCTTGGAGCAATCCTGGTGTGCACCCTGAGAGCTCCAAGACACCAAACAAAGCTAAAAATCAGATGGTTTTCATAATGTGGTTCAGGCTTTCTGTTCCACGTGGTGGTGAACTCCACTTTCTCTCCTTGGGCTGTGCATTGCTGGCTGCACCAAACCTCCTCATGACCTGGAAACTGGATTTGCTTTGATTTCCAGGGTGTGTCTCCTATTTAGAGTGCAGAATAAATCAAGCAAAGAACTGTCTTCCACTATAGAATCACAGACTCTTGGAATGGTTTGGGTTGGAAGGGACCACTGTGTATAACCTGCTTCTGAAAGGAAGCCCAAGGGGATTTTTTTCAAATCTCTGTTTTTATCGAAAGAAATAGCAAAAGTGGTGACATTGCCTCTTAACCCCCAAGAAAGGCAAAGTATAGCCATAATGAGCCAAAAAGTACTATTATGCTCTAAGCAAGCCTGCAGCTGCACTTCTTTTTGATTCAACAACTGACAACCACAATTAGGGCTAAAAGGAGAAGAACTAGAGAATCTGAGGCAAAAATTGCAGCACAAAAACCAACGCAGCGCTAAGAAATATAAAACCCATTAGGACAATAAAGCAGCAGGAAGCCAGTGAAATCTCAGGGCTGACAGATAATGGGGGGGGGAAAAAAGGCCAGAGTTTATATTTCTCTTTTATATCTGGAGAGTTTGGGATTAATTTCCTTCCAGTATCTGAAGGGGCCTACAAGGAGTCTGGGGAGGGACCCTGCATCAGGAACTGCAGGCACAGGACAAGGGGGAATGGGTTCAAACTGAAAAAGGGGAAATTTAGGTTGGATATTGAAAAGAAATTCTTGGCTGTGAGGGTGGGGAGGCCCTGGCACAGGTTGCCCAGAGAAGCTGTGGCTGCCCCTGGATCCCTGGAAGTGTCCAAGGCCAGGTTGGATGGGGCTTGGAGCAACCTGGGCTAGTGGAAGGTGTCCCTGCCCATGGCAGGGGGTGGAACAAGTTCTTTAAGGTCCCTTCCCACACAAACCATTCTGGGATTCTATGACTCCATGAAATACTTTGCTAAGGGAAGCCACCAAGGAAATATTAATCTATTTTTTAATATTTTCAATACTTAGAATTATATGCAGAAGTGTCACAATCTGTTGGCATTTTTAAACACTCATTAACGTTCAGTTCAATTCACCAAGTCAGCACAAAGCTGCCAGTCCCCAAAAAGGGAAGTGAGAAAGATTTTCTTGATGTCTCCTTTTCTTTAGAGTTCAAGAGATCTAGGTGGATCAAACACTTCTGAAATATTTTTAGAAGCCCCAGATTCTATTATTTACATTATTTTTCCCTTTGTGTGTTAAACATGATGTGTTAGAACAGTTCCTATCTTTCCTCTCTCTACTTGAATTTCCTTTGCAATGGAAACAAAGAAATCCATAAGCTGAAGATTCTGGCTCACTGGAGTGACTGAAACTGCCTTTAGTCAGGTGAAAATCACAAGGAAATGCAAGTATTTAAAAAAATATGTATCTGTCAACACCAAACTTGTGATTTTACTTTCATACAGGAGACCTGTCTCCTAGTCCTCAAATCAGTTGCAGACTCTCTTGCTTTGATTCCAGCTTCAAAGAGAAATTTGGTATTTGTTCTCTGAGGAAGGAAAATTCTTTATCATGCCTGTTTGATGTCTTATTACATAACCAAAAAAAACCCCAACTTTATAGGGGCAAGATTAAATAATATCATCAGCAGTAATTTATTTACCAAAAGAAAAGGGTTTATTAGCAATGGTGGAGCTGGATTGAGCAGGAAAGTGGGTAAATAAATAAACTGAAACTTGCCCTCTAAAGCTCATGGGACACCACCCAGGGTCTGGGCTTATTGAAAGCAGAGAATCAGAGTTTGGGCTCGAAGGGAGTCACCACTGCAAAGTGTTGTCTGGAACAGCCTGGCCAGGAACTGAGCATTTCCATAAGTGATGATTTGAATTGGTTTATACAATCACAAAATGGTTTGGGCTGGAAGGGACCTTAAAGAGAATCTCATTCCACCCCCTGCCATGGGCAGGGACACCTCCCACTAGCCCAGGTTGCTCCAAGCCCCATTCAACCTGGCCTTGGACACTTCCAGGGATCCAGGGGCAGCCACAGCTTCTCTGGTCAAGCTTCCCAATCTTATCTTATGGCTTATATTTTTCAGGTCATATAAGAAAATTATTATAGATCTGATTTATACCTTGAAACTGCATGCTTAGATTTCTGAACACTACACCCATTTCTGCCACCTCGTACTTCCAAATTTATGTTGCCACCCGTGGATGACCTGGTGTACCTGTGTTCCCCAGGTAATTTTCTTGGTGCAGGAGGCCCTAACACTTCCAAGACAACAGACAGAAACACAGCAGCAGGTGGCTGTATCCCTGCTGAGCCTCCTGCTCCACCTAATAGACATTCTGTGTAAGAATGTAAGAGGGACAAGAAAAATCCAGCCCCCCACTGACACACCGAGCACCTGCAGCTCAGCTCAGCCTGGGGGTTCTGCACACTGTCACATTTGAGGCTGACCTGAACACTGCACCAGAGAAAAGAGATTGCAGAATGAATTGTCCAAGTGAATTATGGATCTGGGAACATCTGTGACATTTTCATCCTGGAGATGTTACTAATGCTGTTTAGAATCCGAGATGACTCAAGAGTTTCAGCCCACTGTCTTTCATTCCCTGTCCAGCCCCTTCAGAGCTGCAGCTGGAACAAGGAACAGGAACAAGTGATGGATGCCACATGAGTCTCCACAACATCCCCAAAATCCAGCAGGATTTGTTTCTGAGCTCCACAGGAGCCAGAACCTCTCACCTTGGTAAGGAGGATGGTGCCACTAAAGAAAGGAACTCTGCTCTTCATGAGGAATGTGCTGGGATGCAGCAGGTGTCCAACAGCTCCTGGGGCTCTGGAGACACCTGGCCCAGGGCAGGCAGGGCATGGACAGGGCAAACAGCCTCCTGGGCTCTGCTGAATGTCCCCTCAAAGCACCTGGATCACCTGCTGCTCTGTCTCTGGCAGTTTAGGAGAGGCTACTCCAATGTGCTGACATGAACCCTGGGAGCACAGGGATTCCTGCTTGATTCCTACAACATTAAAAATGAAAGCCTTCCAAGAAAAAAAAAACAATCCAAAGCTCCAAACTTCGCTCAGCATCACATGGAAGTGGGCAGGAGTGATGCACTGGGCTATTCAAATGCTTGACTTGCTTACCAAAACTCTGCCAAATGCGACTTGAGCACTTGGAGCTGCTTCTGGGGGTACTGAGAGCAGGGAGAGCATCTTCTCCCAGAGGAGAGACCATTTCAAGGCTCCCAAATTGCAGAAAATACTAAATTCCAATTCAGGAATTTCCGAGTTGTTAATGACGATAAAAGTTACCAATGTTGCAAGTACAGAGTGACAATTCCTGTGGAAGTCAGAGCCAAGGCTCTGAACTGGGGAGAGAGACTAAACCAGGGAGCAGGAAAATCGGGAAAATTTTCTTGTGAGAAAATCAGCCTGGCTGGAATCCTGTTCCCATTTAGATAAAAAAAAACACCTCTCTTTGATTCTAGACAAGTCAACTCAGCCAATGTTCAGCTCTGACAAATTGCTTCAAATACCTGAGCCCATGGAGTAGCCTGAGGATTATCTTGGTCTCCACCAAGTAAACAATTCAGGAGCATTTTTAACCAGCAATCACAGAGAACTGATAGAAAAGCAGACCTTTAAAATGGTAATGAAAGAGAAAGAGGTGATTCTGATATAATCCCATTATATTTCAGCTCCAGCACTGGGAGTTTTTTAGTTTTGGTTGTACAACTGCTGAGAATCAACAAGAGCCCAGGCCAAGGCCCCAGTACCTGCCCTCATCTGCACCCACATTTACCACCTAATCCAGGTTTCTGCTGAAGGACACCAGTCCTCCCCTTGCCTCCAGGTTCTCTGCCCCCCAGCCTGAATAACCTCAGCTGTGACAAATTGCATATTTACATATTAATTACCGCCTTAAGCAGCAGTTACAAACCCAAACAAAATCACGCATCAATGGCCAGCCAGCAAGGCCCTGCTGGAGCTGAGCAGCTCTGCTTTCATCCTAAACAAAGACTCAGAAAGGAACCACAGTTCCAAGAGGCCAGGAATTAAGGAGAACTGTAATTTCCTTGATGCATTTTATTTCAATGCATAAATACATATATATATATATATATATATGGAACGATGGCGCTTTCTTTCATAAATAATATATGATTGTATGTCAAGAAACTGATAAATGGAGATGCAGATACCACACACCATCCCAAGGGATCTCTTAGTGCCTGTCAAGTTAGGCAGCAATGTCCTTTTCTCTCTTGTAGGCACCTGCATGGTCAGTACCCGTGTGAGAGTAGAAGAACTTTATGAGCTGAGCAATCAGTGAAAAGGAACTGCTTTTAATCTACATCTGTTGTATTATTTAAGGAGAACATCAGAATTTATACCCTGTATCACATAAAGGCATGCAGAAAGGGAGTTGTGTAGGAAAGCCATCTGCAGGTATAATTAGTGTTAAGAGCAACATATTTGTGGGAAACGTATCCTGACTGACCCAGTTACCTGGGGAAAATCAGAGCAACATTAGGCCTCTGTTACCTGCAAAAAGCAGTTCTGATTCAAAAATCAAACAGACAGCAATTAACAGATACCAGCCACTTTGTCCTGCCCTGGCTTAAAGCTGATGTGTTACTGGCAGACCCCTTCAGGTTGATGCTAACATCCATTATCCACCTCTCAACATCCACTCTCGGAAAACTTGGCTGCATTTGTGCAGCAGTAAAAACCCCGGACATTTCTCACCAAATACTGGAATGGTCACCGTGGGGGTGTCCCTCACGGACAGTGGGAAGCCCAGGTGTACAAATGGGTCCTGGGGCAACGTAAAGCATCCCAGAATTTGGGAGCTGGTCATCCCTGGCCCTGTCAGTGCACAGGGTCAGGCAGAGGAGCAGACGAGAAGCTGAGAGAACAATTTGCCAGTTGGGAGCTTCCAACAGTAGCTGCTGAGGAGAAGACCTGGTGTGTGGGAAGACTGAAGAAAGGAGTCATAGAATCACAGAGTTCTTGAGGTTGGAAAACACCTCCAAGCCCACTGAGACCCCCTGTGCCTGATGCCCATTTTGTCTCCCAGCCCAGAGCACTGAGTGCCACGGCCAGGCCTTCCTGGGACACCTCCAGGGATGGGCACTCCAAACCTCCCTGGGCAGCCCCTGCCAAGGCCTCACCACCCTTTTCAGCAAAGAAATTCTTCCTGATATCAAAAGAAGGAAAATTCTTTTCCCATTCTCCCAAAGAGTGTCTAACTCACGAGCACAGACCTCTCTCCTGTATCTGCCTGCATCACACATGGACCCATCTCACCTTTTTCCTACTGCTGTTACCTGTAGTTACCTGGGTTAATTCCCTGGGTGTTTTCTTACACTTTCCTTACACTCATTTCTGTGCCCATAAGCTCCTATAAGGTAGCCAATGTTTCCATTCCCCTTCCTGTTTAAATCTCACAGATCTCATTAATTATAAAATATTTTGCTGTAAGTGACAACTTCCAGTGGCTTATTTGTGCTTCAAGACTTTGATAACAGACAAATTCTTCTGTGATTCCCCAAATCACCAATCAGCTGGAAAATTAAGATGAATGCAAAGCTGCAGATCTATGGAAATTCATTTTTCATCTCCACCACCCCCAGCTAAGTTTCAAAGCCAGTTGACTAATTCTGGATGCCCCAGTGAGCAGAGCCAGGTCCAGTTACTTCTGTGGCTTCCCTTGTATCACTGCACAACTGCAAGAACTGACAACATTTCTGTCTTTTAGGGAGTATAATTTAGGAAAAGAATCACTTTGTGGAGGAATGGCCCAGTGCTGAGATACAATTCAACTAAAGCCCAAACTGCAGAGCCTTTAAAGCTATCTATAACCGAACAGGGAAAATAAATTTATGGGTGTACACGGGAGAGACAAATCATGGAGATAAGTATCATATATAAATCTACAGAGGCTACATAATTACTGCATCAGAGATCCATGATAAATCTTATTCTCCTGGTGAGGGTAGAGATACTGATCCATCAAGGGTGTCTGTGGCAGTGCTGCAGTGCAGGTCAGACATGCACTTCTGAAGGGACTGTCCTCGCTGTCCCCACGTCACAGCACACTGGGGTGCACTGCAGAGAGGTCTGGGAGCACAAAACCTGCATTCCTGGAGGATAAAACGATGAAATCCAGGAATGGCATGGCTGTTCCAGCTGCTGAGGGCCAGCCCCTTCAGGGAGCAGGTACAGACAGTCTGCATGAAACCTCTTGGACACGTTGGGTAGAGGTTGGAACCCCAGCAGGAACTGTTCCAACCTACAGCACACCTCAGTCCATCCAAAACATCCCACGGTGGGTCCCTGGCTGGTTGTTGGCCCAGGAGCAGCCCCTGGGCTCCAGCCAATTTTAATTTAGTTCATTTCAAAGATAAAGCACAATGTCTTACAAACACCTCGCAGAAGCTCACTTGGAGAAGTACAGGATCATTTCCCTCCCTAAAACACAAAGCCCAGACATGCTGCCATTTCCCTAATTGGATAAGCATTGGGATTGCAGGCAGCTCTGCTGAGTGATGCACATGGCAACTGCCAGGGAATAAAGGGCAAAAGAGCTAAACATGAATTTATTTTAATTGCTCAGAGTGATGCCAAGCACCAGGGCTTGAACTGAGGCCTTGCCATAAATTAAAGGCAACGTTTCTACTTGCAGCTGGGTTTTTCCCAGAAACATGGTTCACATATTCCTGCCACACCACTGCTTTCTTGTCCTTCCCCAAAAAATCCTGATAGAAGTATCAAAGCTATTAAGATGCAGATCACCTCGGGAAAGCAGCAGCCAGACAGAGGAGAGTGATTCCCAAACATCCCTATGAGGGGGATGAGCTGCAGTTACACTTCATGTTCTTTAAACACAAGGAAAGGCCATGGAAGAGACGAGTTGTTCCAACTCTCTGGGAGAGGGAAATGCCTGGGAAGGGCCCCCAGAGCCCAGTGAGGACACACAAACCCATAAGGACCTTGGAATTCCCCCACTCTTTTATTCACAGCAGACTTTGAAGTTCAGAAGCATTTCTGCAGTTCATCTGTAAGGATGATCTCTCCCTGAAAATGGTTTTTAACAAGAATTTACTAAGAGAGGATAAATAGCCATACATTTGATGCCCTGCTAACTTTGTGCCATAACTCTTATCACCTGTAATAAAGCAGGCAAGCTCCTAGAAAGGAATGTTATATCCTTGCTTTTGTGCTCATAAAAGCTGGGACTGCCAATCCATATATTAAAACCTGAAATTCTGCCATTGTAGATATTTTTTTCCCTTTCCAGAGAGTATGAAAAACAGCTCTAGGAGCATCTCTGCAGTTATTTTAAAGCCAGAGCCAGCCACTGCTGCAACCTCATTTCCCTCGGACTAACTCCATCCACAAGACCTGTAGAGGGCAGTGGATAAAAGAAAATAAAGCACCAGCAATAGCAATAAATGTTAAATAAAAATTTTAAAAATTGGGATCTCATCTAATTACTCCCTTATATTGAAAAGCTTCCAGGTAATTCTATGGATTAATGGATTACTGCAATGGGATTTTTCCAAGCCCAAATCCTAGGCTCTCTGGCAGATTGCACTGACAGGTTTTACAGCAGTGCTCTTCCCTTGGGATTTATTTTTTTTTCAAATAAGAATCACTTCCTTGCAGCTCAGCTAAAATGTGCAGCGGGCCCTTTGACTTCCATGGTGCTCCTGGGCAAACAAGACTTCCCCTTCCTCCCTGGAGAGTCCATTAAACCAATAAAAAGGAACAAAACAACTGAGCAAAGCTGAGTGTTTACACAATATCCAACAGTAAACCATTAGTGTTCAATTTAATATCAAGTTAATATCAAACCAGCCAGGACCTAGAGCAGAAAACAGCTTCTTGGATAATTCCTCTTTGGTTCTCAAGCACGTAGAGGAGGCAGAATCAGAATCACACTGCTGATAACTTCATTAGACGTGACCATGGCATATACAATGAACTCATTACTGATGGAATACGTAAAATCTAGGATAAACCTTAAATTCGGCACAGCAGATAAAAGCATTACAGTAGATACAGTACACTCTGCCTTATCTTGCACGTAAGAGTGTTAATCAATACAGCACCAGGCCCTGATTACCTAATTTCACCTGTGCTTTAGTAACTTCTCACAGCTCTGCTGTGCAGCTCTGAAGCTGGCTCTGCAATTACCGGGGGCAGAGCTGTCCACACCTCAGTTAATGCCCTGTTTATCTGCGGAATGCCGATTAGATCTGCAAACACACCTAAAAACACCGGGAGCTGAGAAGGCAACAAAACAACGCTCGCCAATTTGTGTGCTAAAAGGTGATGCCGGGGCTCTGGGGGTGTTAATACTCAAAGGCACCACGGCCTGGAGCTGCTGGGGTGGGGAACTGGGAGCTGCTCCAGCCCCCCCGTGGGTCACTGGTTCTTGCTGCAGGAAAACCCCCCCAAAAAAACAGAGAGCAGGAGTCAGCAATGCATTATTGTTCTTTCCAGGCTCCTGGGTGACTCACCACTGTTATAAATTGCCATTGCTCCCAAGAAGTCAGACACTGACAATTTACTCTCACCTGCTGCATTTTTTAACCTTGCTCGTGATTTTTTTTTTTTTTTTTTCCTGCCCCGTGATGGTCTCATCCCTTTTCCATCAGTGTTCCCTGTTGTATCAATTCCCTCAGAGCTAACAGCTCCCATTTGTGAAAATACACACTTACATGGACTTCTGAGCCTTCTTCATACTCCACAGAGTTGCTGCAGCATCACACAGAGAGAGCCTATAGGAATGAAAAATTGGGACAATATTATTCATGCTCAGAACAGAATGAAACTCAATAATTTTTCTATCATCCATTATATAGATCTCTGTATGTCACAAAGGCAGGGACAGCAGCCTGTTGTCCTGGAGGAATCTGCCTCCTTGGAGAAGTTCACTTGGGGTGATGGCACTCTCCCTTTCAGGAGGAGGAAATGCTAAGGCAGAGCAGGAAAGCAAGGAGAAGTTCAAGGTGAATGTCAAAGGCAGATGCAAACAAGAATGAACAGCAAGAATATGTCACAGGCGTGGTGGCATCGGTTGAAGGTTGAGGATCTTGGAGGTCCTTTTCCAACCTTAATGATTCTGTGATTCTGTGAGATCGTGATTCAAACCCTGAGCTCCAAAAGGGTGGCAATGAAGAAGGAACAGATGTGTGGCAAGGCTTTGCAGCAGTAGTTCTGCACGAAAACAGCCTTGGGCTGATTGAGTGTAAATATGCCACGTGTTCATCAGTCAGTGAAGGTGCCCAGAGCCACATCCACGGAGGAGGGCACCCTTTTTTTTGAGGGGAAAAGCACTGCTGGTGGGACTTTCACTCTTTTAAGCTAGAACAGGTTACACTGCACTCTTCCCACTGGCTGGATCCATTTGGCAGGAGGTTGTTCCTCTTTTACCACCCAGCCTTTACACTCATCTCTCACTTGCACCCAAGTGCTCCTCAAACAGATTAAATCAAAGCCCAGCTTTCAAACACCTAGAGAAAATCTTACCTCCCAACCACAAAGAGTAAGAAATGGATGAGAGGTTGGATCTTCCCACTGGGAAGATGCACCCCTAGTGCCTGCTGGAAGAGGAGGGGGTGATTAGAGGCACGGAGAAGAATGACTCCACTGGTGCATCATCTCAAGGACCTGCTCACACCCCAAAATCTCCTCAGGTGTGAGCCAATATCTCCCTGACCCAGGCAGAGAGGCCTCAACTGAAACAAACCACCTGCCCAAGCAGAATTAAAGAATCTTTTACAAGCAGATTAAGGACAGCAGCTGAGACAACCCCAACCTTACTGTGCCTCCCACTGGAAAATAACCATGGAACTGAATACAAACCAGGAGAAGCTGGATTCTTTAAAAAACTGTTTGCTTATGGTTTGCTCCTCTGGAAGGAATCCAAAAGCTGTGCTGAAACTCCCTCCAGCATTCATACAACAACAGAGGTTTGTATTTTAACCAGAGAAATCAATATAAGAAGATACATCTTCAAACAGAGACATAACTTTGTGCAAACCCACAAATCCAGATGCAGTGATAGCTGTGCATTACCAGGGTAGGCATTTGCTCTGTTAGCAAAGGTAAATGGATGCTGATTTACAATTTCTACCTGTTCATAAAAATAATTACTTTAAATTATGCAAGATCAGGATGATAACTACGATGAACAGAAAGCAAAACCTCAGAGGTATTGGCTCCACTTTCTGGCCTTTCACCTCAAATTTCTTGACCATATGGTTATGCAGAAAAATTGGCAAAACAAATACCAGAGCAATAAAATTTCACAGCAACAGGAAACAATTTGGCTTCTTAGGCCACTGGCAAATTAGGAAGGCTTTTGTGAATGTACTGTTAGCATACAGACAGGGGAGTAAGTCACTCAAAAATACACACATTTGATCCAAAGATTTCTACAACCGTTCCAAAATCTATTTTCATTCTCTCATTAGCAACTACACTGAGAAGCTTCCGGCAAGCAGAGCCATTATGTACATTAAAAATAGAAATAAAAAACTGGAATATACAAACTGTCTTAATGGGAACAGGGGAAGGTTTCAGTCCCCACCATCAGCACTGCCATCTTCAAACTTTAATTGGAGCAAAATGAACTTGAGTCTTCACACTTAGTGATTTACAGGTGAAAGCAAAATCCCTGGATATTTGAATTCAAAATTGCAGGGGTACCTGTGCATCCTGCTGAGCAATCTGACCACGTCCCCTGCAGGGATAAAGCTTTAGGAATATCTCAAATTAGCCCAGTGCTGGACTGTTTGGTGTCTGCCCACAAGAATCTGCTCTTCTGGGCAGCATCAGACCCACAATCCTCCTCTCCTCTCTGGGCTTGGTGCTGCTGTGGGTGTGTTTATCCCAGGATGGGTCAGGCTGGAAGGGACCACAGAGGGGATCTGGTGCCACCTCCCTGCTCCAGCAGGGCCAGCCCAGAGCACACGGCACAGGAGTGTGTCCAGATGGGGCTGGAATAGCCCCAGGGAGGAGACTTCACACACTGTAGACAATCTGGTCAGGGCTGGGTCACTGCCCAGCCAAGAAGTTCTTCCTCCTGTCCAGCTGCAACTTCCTGGGCATCAGTTCCTGCCCGTTCCTCCTGTGCCATTGCTGGGCCCCCCCGAGCAGAGCCTGCTCCATCCTCTGCCCCCTCCCTGCAGCCCCTGCAGCCATGGCTGAGGGCCCCTCTCAGGGTCTGCTCTGGAGGCTGAACAGCCCCAGCTCCCTCAGCCTTCCTTTCTAAAAGACAGAATCAGGCTCTAGGCCTCTATTTTAATGATACCAGAGCAAGCACCAGGTCACCACGTCCATTTCCTGCTCCAAGACATGATCAGACCTTTCTTTCATTCCTGATGAGTGTTTATTTTAAGTCTTTGGAGAAACTTTAGTGTATCCACCATTTGGGGTGTGCTCCATTGGCCTCAGGCAACTCATCCCCTACTTAAACTGTCAACGCACCCAAATATCTACTACAAACATTCCCTGTTGTGATTTCCACCCACTGATTTTACACCATCCATCATGGATAAAAAAAACAGAATTATAGAATTACAGAATCATTAAGGCTGGAAAAGACCTTTAAGATCATCAGGTCAACACAGCACCACCATCATGTTCACCACTAAACCATGTCCTCAAGTGCCACATCCACACGAGTTTTTTTAGCTTTAAAGTCGCTGTTCTTATAGTGAAAGACTGTTTTAAAACTTCCCTTTTTTCCTTTTCACACTAAATATCAATTTATCATTGCAAGGTGTATTTTCTAGACCTCTGGTTGATCTTCTGGCTTTCTACAACTTCCTGAGATGCAGAGCTCAGAGAAGGAACCAGACCCCAACTCCACTGCTACACACATCAGGATTATGTTTGCCTTTATTTTTTCCCCCCATCACAATGGCACTTTTGCTTCATATTCCGCTTTTTCCCCCGTCCTTTCCCCCTCCTTTGTCTTCCAACATAATCTTTATCTGTTCCTCACTTTTTATTTGCTTTAAGGATTGGATTCTTACTGAACAACATCCTTATTTTTTTTCCCCTCGGAAGAAAAACAAGGGAATTTGATCATTGCCTGACTCTGGACTCACCCTGGCTGAATTTACCCTAGTTTCATACAGAAATGGAATTTCCCATCTCTCTCCAAACTGGCACTGGGACTGGCTCAATGTCTTTAAGAAGCTGCCTGTGCTGTGAAGTGTCTCTGAGGAGCTTTAGGGGTGCTGAGGTGTCTATAAACCAATTCTGCTCAAGGGGATTTTTTTTTTTGAGTGCTCATTCTTAGTCTGTTTTTCTTTAACTACAAAACAAAGGATAATTATGAGAAAATATTATCATAAATCAACATAAAAAAAAAAGAGAACAAACCTGGTACCCAAATGAAAGCATTTCACAATCTAAAAGTACAATAATTTAACCCAGCTGCATTCAGATTTCTGTTCTTATTTTGTCATAAAATGTTGGATTTTTTCCCGAAGCAGAAACCATGGTGCACACAGCTGTTGTTTCCCATGACTCCACCACAACCAGCTCCTCCTGCCCTTCCCAGGCATGGGAGAGGCAGTTGGCTTTCACATCTTCCTAAAGCAGCAGGACATTCACCTCAAACAACCTGGAAAAGGGCAAGAGAGCCCAACCCTGCTGTTGCACTTTTCTGAATAAAACAATGCCACTGACCAAAATTTACACCTGTGTGTGAAAAAGGGAGGCAGAAATATAAATTGCACTCGCAGTGGAACTATGATTCAAAAGGAAAACAGAATCATTAAGGTTGGAAAAGACCTCCAAGATCATAAATTCCAATCTCAGACCAAATACCACCGTGGCCACTAAAACATATTGTGAAGTGTCACATCCACTCGTTTTCTGAACACCTTGATTTAGGTGAAACTGAGAAAATTTAAGTATACAACTGTGAAGTAATTTATTTCAAACCCTATTCTAAGAGAGCTAATCTGCTTTCCTTCTCAATGTCTCCCCCTTTCATCATCCAAATTATATCTTGCTTAGGTCCTGTCAGAGGTCCTGCTGAAGCTGGTGACAGGGACAATCAGGAAGAAGGCAAAGAGGCAAGAAGGGTTAAGTTAATTGAAGAGCCACCAATTCATATCCCAGAGAGGCTGCTGGGTGAGACCCCTCTTATCCCAAAGAGGTTTTATCCTGATCAACTGAGGAGTGATCCTGCCTTTCTTCATCCCAATTGTGTAAGAAAATTACCCTCACTGCAGATCAGTTATATCTAATCAGACAAAATTAAAACATCACAGCAGAGCCTTCCAATAGGGCTGGCAGAAGCACGGAAAATGTAATTTTCCCATCACTCTTTGTCACCTTCAACAGCAGTGATGTCTTTATCTATTGTATTTTTCCAAGGGGTTCATGGTTTGGTTTTGTCTCATTCACCTTTTAACATTTCAAAAGCTCCTGAGACATCTGAGAGGAAAAAGGAGAGAGGGACATGTTGAATGAGATGTCACAATAAGGACATGTATATTCAATTTGCCTCTGTGTTGGAATGGTGGCTGCTATGTCTTTCTTCAGGAACAAAAAAAAAAAAGGTGAGAGATTGCAGATTTTCCCCCTTGTATAATTTCTTCTCTTTAAAACATATCTCCAGGATGAATCCTGGTTCCAATCCTAGAGGAAGGCACGCAGTGGAGTTTGAACCAGCTGCTTACACCAGCCAGCAGTTGCTTAAAATAGTAGGTTTGCTTAAATTCTTTCATGTCAGTGTTTCCCACTGGGATCACAATTCAGACTGTGAAAATGCCCTTGCAATGATCAGGTGCAGGTGGCTCAGGAGATGCTCTGAAATCATGAATGCCAAGAGCATGGACAAGTAGATTGGGTGCTTTCCTGGCTCGAGCAGTTTTTCACCCCTCTGAAGCTGGCAGAGTGGAGTTACCCCGTGGGTTTATATTCTATGATCCTTAGAAACCCCAAGGTATTTAAACCTAATTTTACATGACCAATACTTGGTACCTGTTGGGTCTGTAACCCCATCTAACATAAAGAGAAGAAATGTTCTGATTACCCTATTAACATGCAAAGTATAAGATTTTGAGGAATTTCCATGCAGATGGAAGTTGAATTATTACAGTTTCATTTTACTTACAAATTTACAAAAATGAGTATTAACTAATTCCACTTCAGCACATTAGCTCTTTGTCTCTTGGTCAATCCTCCAGTTTATTCTTAAAAGTTTATCCTTAAAACACTTTTGTCATCACCTTTGGCCATTAATTGTGTTTATTTACTTATTCAGTGACAGAGGAGCAGCTCTTTTCCTCACTGCACAGAGACTCTCAGTAGATTTTAGTGTCGAGAAATCTTGCTTTGATCCTCAGAGTAACTACAAAAAGCAGACTGGGAATCTTCATTAAATAAATTGCCTAACTCTTGGCACATGTTAGGACCCTCAACTCTTCATCTCCACGATAGTGAAATGAAATTTTTAAATTTCCCACTAGAAATAAGCTAACATATTAAATACAGCATCACCCATTGGAACATGAACAGCACACTTAAGTAAAAATACATTGAGGAGAAAAAAAGTAATTTTGTTTTCCAATTTTCCTTGGAGTAAAATAAAATTATCACAAGCAAATTCCTGAACAAACGTGGCACTTTGTCATGCAGTTTAATGGAGATGGTGGTACTCCATCAGAGGTTGGACTGGGTGACCCTGGAGGTCTTTTCCAACCTCAAAGGTTCTCTGACTTGCAGCTCTGGGATTGCTGAACCCTCTGACTCACCTCCAGGCAATGTAGTGTCAGACAGAGTGGTTGCTGTTAGTAAAGAAACACATTGGTCTGCAGTAAAACAGTAAAACAACTTGGACATAGAAGACAAGGAAGCAGCAGCTTCAGGGGCCTTGATGGAGTTGGCTTTGCAAAACCACAATTAAGATACATTTTCTGTCAGCCCACCAAGGTCTTGTGGGTCTTTGTGCTTATCTTCCTGTAATCTCAGCATAACTGAGCTCTGCTTGTGTTTAAAGGCTGCATGTTGGGCCCCCTCCACGCAGAGCTGGAGAATAAGAACCTCTCACTCTGTAGCACTCTTCTCTGCACCAAGGAGGCTTCACCAAATAGAACAGAACAGAAGAGTTAAGGCTGGAAAAGACCTTTAAGAGGAAGGGAGTCTCTCCATGCTTTAGGGCAATTAATTGCTGCATATACCAAAACCAACTTAAGGCAGAGAAAAAGCATTCAGGGCAGCAACCTTTAAAACCAAAGTGAAGTAATGAAATATTTCAGCTTGCTCCAAGGCTGGGTTTTCCACAAAAAGTATTGGTAATATCACAGAATCACAGAATAGTTTGGGTTGGAAGGGATCTTAAAGTTCATCCCATTCCACCCCCTGCCATGGGCAGGGACACCTTCCACTAGCCCAAGGTTGTTCCAAGCCCCATCCAACCTGGCCTTGGACACTTCCAGGGATCCAGGGGCAGCCACAGCTTCTCTGGGCAACCTGTGCCAGGGCCTCAACAACCTCCCAGGGAACAATTCCTTCCCAATATCCCATCTAACCCTGCCCTCTGGCAGTGGGAAGCCATTCCCCCTTGTCCTGACACTTCAGGCCCTTGGAAATAGTCTCTCTCCATCTTTCCTGCAGGCTCCCTTCAGGCCCTGGAAGGCCACAATTGGGTCACCCCAAAGCTTCTCCTCTCCAGGCTGAACAATCCCAACTCTCCCAGCCTTTCCTCCCAGCAGAGCTGCTCCAGCCCTCTGATCCTCTTGGTGCCTCCTCCAGACTTGCTCCAAGATGACCACTAAAAACCAGTTTTCTCATTACTTTTGATGAGACGCACCACAACAACTCTATCCCTGCTGTCTGCGGATGGCATGGATAAGGACTCTCATTTTTTCCTCAGTTCCAAAGCCATCCTGCTGAAGACTCTGGAAAGTGAAACAGGGTTGTGAAGGAGGGATTCAGACACTGAAAATCTAGAGACCTCCTAGGAAGTATCTCTTATTTCAAGCTGGAGCTGACTGCAGAGGTCACACGTTTCTCTGGAGGACAGGAACGACACATTCAGTGGATTAGTCAGGAACTGAATTACTGCTCTCCAAGCCTGGCATTTGACTTGGCTGTCAAGTGCACAACATCTAATAAAAGGCAGTGGGCTGTTTCACTCTGCTGACTCACAGGTCTCAGAGGCTAAAGGAGATGGTGTTGGCTTTGCCAGTAATTTTGAAGTAGATGAATATACATGTATTCTGTAAGGCTCTTTTTTCTACAAACTTAATAACAACTTCCAGGCTTGAGGTGAGAACAGGGGACAGATTGGATGAATAAAAGCATGGGAATACCCCGGGAGGGCCTCATGTGTGTCTAGCAAATGTACTGTGGGCCACTTTTCTGTCAGGAATGGGAGTTTCAAGACAGCCAACACTGCACTGCCAGGAGAGGAGAAAGGCTCACACTCCCACCTTCCAACATGCACAGTTTTGGGAATATTGTGTTTGAAGTCTCCTGGGATGCAGCAAAACCAGGATGCTCTGTCTCAGTTTCAGCTTGATTTGGAACAGCTTCCAGTACAGAGTGGCCTGTATGTGCTTAAGAACATGTAACAAGAGAATACCCGGAATGTGTTTTGTGAGCCCTCTCCATAGAAGGATTAAAAGTTTGCAATCATCGTGAAGAATTCAGAAGCAGAAAGTCTTACACAGTCAGTATGATCTTAAACAGTCATGTTTAATGAAACACTGAATTAGTCACTGGTCCCTGAGTGTCAGAAGCACAGAATAAGCTGGGAAGCCTCTAAATAAACAGCTTTATCTGCCCAGAACAGCAACGGTGAGTGCAACAACTTGCCCATATCTCCAAAAAGAAGATCTATGAGTGGGAAGATAGAGAATAATAAAGTACAAGTTTATTCAGTAGGGCCAGATTGCCAAAATCCAGCTTCCTCATACAGGGAGCAGAGGGGCAGCTCTGATCTCTGCTCTCTGTGAGCAGTGACAGGACCCCAGGGAACGGCTGGAGCTGTGTCAGGGCAGGGTCAGGTTGGATCTCAGGAAAAGGTTCTTCCCCCAGAGGGTGGTTGGGCACTGCCCAGGCTCCCCAGGGCAGTGGGCACAGCCCCAAGGCTGCCAGAGCTCCAGGAGGGTTTGGATTCCCCTCCTCATCTCCACCTCACACAAGGCTTTGCTGCTTTCCTGTAGGGTTTGTGCTGTGCCCACGTGCAAAGGCTCCTTACAAAGTTCTTTGGATCCTCACCCACCCTCCTGCCCTGAGGTTAAAACTACCATTGCACTGGAGCCATGACAGGTGTGCACCAGTGAGCCTGCCTGTGCCCAGCCAAAATTCCTAAAGATTTGTGGAAGACTAGGAAGAAGCTTTGGCTAAACAAAGAACTGGTTGTTGCTGTGGCCAGAGCAAACCACTGACCTTCCTGGTGACCAGAAACGCCGATGGAAGTTATAGGATCTTCAAAGGAAGAAAAAAACCTCCAAACCTTCATTTTTCTCAGTTCTCTGCATCAGAGCCTTGCACATCTCGATTAGAATTCAAGATGACTCATATTCCACAGCCTGCTTCTAATCCCTAAAATACTATCACCACAGATAGTTGCTTGCAAAGATGCTTTAAGGCATAGTGGGTAAAATCCCTGATAGGCATTTTCTTCCTCTTTAATCAATTAAATTTTAACTGTCTCCCTTTCCAGACCTCCACACTGACACGTAATAGCAGCCCCCATTTAAACTATGCACTGATGGTGGGTTTCTGTGATCTACTGTGCATTATGTTATATTAAACTGAGAAAAAGTGGACTCTTATCACAACTATTGGAACTGTTTTTCCTTCCATGTCGATTTACATCCAAATAACCAACTTATCAACCTTGCAAATGTCAACCTGCACTGAGGCAGGGAGCTGTGAAGCTCTTATGCAGACACTCTCCTTGGGACTGAAAGGTCAGTGTGCATGTTATTTATTCTTACCATGGAAATATTTTACTCTTAAGTCAGGGAGGACTTTTACACTATCCACAGAGATAATAATGGCAGATTTTAACCAAGAAAAGTCTGGCCTCAGTTTGAATCAAATAAAAACTTTTAAAAGGGTTCATTTTCTTAATCCACAGACAGAAATATATACAGGGAATAAAATCAGGAGTGTAAGAGCCTCGTACTCCAAGGAGGGTCCATTTCTTCAGGCAGAGCCCAGATTTGGCTGCCACTCCTCTTGGGGAAGCCAGAACTGCAAAATCCCCTCTGACTTCCATGCAGGAATTCCTCTTACTGGCACCTACATTTGACCAGTTTCAAATGCCCTTAAAAACAACTTGTCCTGGTTTTGGCTGGGATAGAGTTAAACCACAGGTACTTTCCTTAACATTCCTCTGTCTCACTTCTCTCCTTGCAAACCCCAATAACGACTAATTTTACAATTAAGTGGCATTATGGCAAAGGCAACCATAAAATGGACATTGGGTTTACCCATCTGTAAAACTACACAGCACAAGCAGGAGGGAAGATCTGGGTTATCAGAGGAGCTTTATGTTAGCTCAGATATTGAAAAGAACCTGAACAACACTGATGGAGGGCTAATGACAGCAGGGGGCTTCCAGTTTGACTATTCAAATCAGACCTGCTGTTGCTTGACTGAGAGAATCTGTAAACTGGATTAGCTCCAAATGATGATCCTATTTATGTGCAAAAGCATGTGCTTGGAGCATAACTACTGGTGTAGGTAAAGGAGGGTGAAATGCATAAATAAGATATGTGGCCTATTAGCAAACACATAATATCATGTGTAAGAATATCAACTGTTTAAGAAGAGATGTCTAATAAACTGTAATTGCTGGTGCTGCTGGCTGGCTCCCACTGTGATGCTGTTTGATTAACAGTGTAACCAACAATTTGTTCCTTATGGCATTGTTTTAGTACAGAGAATGTAGATCACTGTGAAAATAAGGTAAATCTGTGTTTGGAGAAATAAGCCTCCAGGGTTAGTTGGGGAGACAGATGCAGTAAGAAAACAGCACTGCACTAACACAACATTTTTAATGTGCAAGTACCACTGCCTTGAGAGAAACAACAGCAATGCAGCTACTGCAGCAAAATTAATAAAAATAATCCTAGTTTCTGAAGAATAAAGTCATTATTGTTATAATGAAAGACAGTCTTGCCCTTAAGCTTGCTTGGATGACCAATCTGGCTCCTAACACACGTAGATGGGCAGCACAGGAGAGGTCACGGAATCACAGAATCAAATTAAGGTTGGAAAAGACCTTCAAGATCACCAAGTCCAACCGACAGGCACGACCACCATGCTCACCACTAACCCATGTCCTCAAGTGCCACATCCACGTGGTTTTTAAACACTTGCACAGATGGTGACTCCACCCCTGCCCTGGGCAGCTGTGCCAATGCTTTACAACCCTTGCTGTGAAAACTTTTTTTTCCTAATATCCAACCTGAGCCTCCCCTGGCACAGCTGGAGGCCGTTCCCTCTCCTCCTGTCCCTTATTCCCTGGGAGCAGAGCCCGACCCCCCCCGGCTCCCTCCTCCTGTCAGGGACTTGCAGAGCCAGAAGGTCCCCCCTGAGTCTCCTTTTCTCCAGGCTGAGCCCCCCCAGCTCCCTCAGCTGCTCCTGCTGCTCCAGCCCCTTCCCCAGCTCCGTTCCCTTCCCTGCACACACTCCAGCCCCTCCGGGTCTCTCCTGTTGAGGGCCCAGGACTGGGCACAGCCCTCAAGGTCCCTCAGCGGTGCCAGCACAGGGAGGGCACTGCCCTGGGGCTGTGCCCACACCATGGCTGGCACAGCCCAGGGGCCCTTGACCAATCCAATCCAATCCAATCCAATTCAAACCAAACCAGTCCAATGCAATCCAAACCAAACCCATCCATACCAAACCAAACCAATCCAATCCAAACCAAACCCATCCATACCAAACCAAACCAAACCCATCCATACCAAACCAATCCAATCAAGTCCAATCCAACCCAAACCAAACCCATCCATACCAAACCAATCCAATCCAATCCAGTCCAATCCAACCCAAACCAAACCAAACCCAACCAACACAACCCAACCCAACCCAACCCAAAACAAACCTGGCCAGTCACCTGGCACTCCTATCCTGTACTTTGCTAGAGCATTCCCTATAAAAGAGCCACCTAGTGGCACAGAAGGCGGTGGCAAAACTCATTCCCAGAACACCCAAATTGCCAGAAACCAGAGAACAAAAAGGCAGAACCTTTTATTAAATCAAATCAGTCCAATTAATCATGGCGGGTTTTATCACAGCAACACAGAAACCTTTTTTTAAACAGCCAGGCAAAATAACTGGATACAAGGTTTCACCCAGGAGCTGCATGTTGTTTAAAATAACTTCCCACTGGTTTTTAGCACATGGAAATGCAAAGTCTTCTAATGCTAATTAATGTGAAGTCTTTAATTTATAACATACTTTTGCCAGCAACTTCCCTCTTGCATCAAACCCTTCTCAGAATGTTTATCAGTAAGCATTTATTTAATAACATGGATTTCTAAATTGGTTCCTCTAATGTCAGTGTTTTACCCCTGGAATAATATGTGAGCTGAAACCCAACATTTATAGACATTTTCTTGGTACTGTGTAAGGCACAGCTGTGATGCAAAAAAGCAACTCAGGCGTTAAGGGAATGGAAAATAGTACAGAAATCACAGAATCACTAAAACCATAAAACCATTCTCTTCCAAACCTCTGCCATGGGGGTTGCTTATACACTATCCCAGGTTGCTCCAAGCCCCGTCCAACCTGGCCTTGGACACTTCCAGGGATCCAGGGGCAGCCACAGTTTCTCTGGGCAACCTGTGCCAGGGCCTCACCACCCTCACAGGGAACAATTTTTTTCTAATATCCAATCTAAATATCTCCTCTTTCACTTTAAAACCATTGCCCCTTGTCCTGACACTCTCTGTCCATGTGAAAAGTCCTTCTCCCTCCATTTTATAAGCCCTCTTTAGGAACTGAAGGGGCTCTCAGGTCTCCCCAGAGCCTTCTCTTCTCCAGGTGAACACCCCCAGCTCTCCCAGCCTGGCTCCAGAGCAGAGGGGCTCCAACCCTTGGAGCATCTCCATGGCTTCCTCTGGACTCTCTCCAGCAGCTCCATGTCCTTGCTGGGCTGTTCCCAGGGCTGGAGCAGCTCTGCAGGGGGGTCTCCCCTGAGGGGCAGAGGGGCAGAATCCCCCCCTGCCCTGCTGCCCACGCTGGGGGATCAGCCCAGGGCATGGGGAGTTTCTGGGCCGAGGCAGGTCCAGCCTCTGCCCCACCAGCACCCCCAGGGCCTTCTCCCAGGGCTGCTCCATCTGTTCATCCCCAGCCTGGATTGATCCCAGGGGTTCTCCTGACCCAGGGGCAGCACCAGCACTTGGCCTTGTTAAACCTCCTGCGATTCCCAGGGGCCACTGCTCGAGCTTGTCCAGGTCCCCCTGGATGGCCCCGTCCTTCAGGGGTGTCACTGCACCCCCAGCTCGGTGTCACCTGCAAACCTGCTGAGGGGACACTGGATTTCACATGGATTTCACGTGGAAGGGGCTACAGGACTAGATTTACAGCTCATGGTGCAATAAGCCTGACCCTGGTCTGAAATTAAGAGAAGAACAGCTCTGAAGATAACATGATAAGAGATATTTAGACCATTTTGCTCCTTCTGGAATATTTATAACTTCTTCATAGAAGCCATCTGATTTTTATTTTTTTTTTGGTAGGGGTTGAAGTGCTCCACAAAGACTGGGAAGTTGCATTCCCATTCAAAACAAGGGCAGCTGTATTTGCCAGTAAAACCATGATTTTATCTGTCTTCACACAAGGTTTCTGCTCCTCAGTGTCCAATGCTAAATCATTTCTCTTCTTAGAGCAGGCCAGCACTGCCACACTGGGCTTCACCATTTCCTTCTCCCAGTTGTTCCCTATTTCACAATCAGCACAATTAAATCAACCCTTGCTGCTGGTGTGAGGTCTCTTTCTAAGTGAACACTCTCTTGGTTGTTGCTTGGACATTAAAAATCTTCTGAATTTTGTGGTTGATTTCTTAAAGTGAGCAATCCCTTTTGATGTGGGACTCAGCAAAACCCTTGCCCTCTGCTGCTGCTGAGGTTACCTGTGACTTGCTGGGACACTGGAGGGGCCACTCTCAAAAAGAGACTCTGTTTTTGTTCCTGAGACTGTGCCAAAAAAAACTTCCTCTGTTAAAAAAACAAATGAAAATATTGGACCAAGTGGGACGACTCTTTTTACCCATCTTTTATCACTTCATACACCTTCCCTCTCCTTTTGCCTTTAATGATCCTCAAAATAAGCGAAAAGACTCATCAAGGATGGAGCATCCCCAAATTAATTATTACAGCAGCAGAGAGGAGAAGGAGCACTGCTCAAAAAACAGATTCTGCAAAGTCTTTACTCTTTCTGTCCTGACATTCCTTTTGCAGATGCCCAGGAGGATGGGCTGGCTCTGGCTCCCCCTCAGCTGATCCCATTGCAAGGCTGCTCCATCCCTTTCAATCCACTTGGAATGCACAGGAGGATTTGTTTGCTGGGCTGAACCATCCAGAACCTGTTACACGTCCCCTGCATTGTTTATACTGGCTACTTAGAAATTGATTTTTATTTATTTAAAGTTTCCATCTGTAGGCCCTGGCTACCTTTCAAAATCTCCCCCTTCCATCATGTTCTAATGGATATCTGTTCTCCCAGAACATCTGTCCTTTAGGGTCCTGTTGGATGTGAGCTAACAGGGACACCACGTTTCATCTTATTATATGTGTACAGTTTTCCGTTTGTTTTTAAAATCCCCACAATGTTACAGTTTCTTTTCATTGTAAAACAAAAAACAAACAAATAAAAAATCAGTTTCAAGCCCTCATGACTTTTTCACTCCTGTCAGAAATGTGAACACTGGATTTGCACTGACACACCTCAGGATAGGGAGATATTTTCCATTGCCCTAAATCTGTCACAAACCCCAAGTTGATGAACATGTGATAGTTCACATGACGTAGGGTCTCATGCTCATAACATTGTTTTAATCTGCCTTTTTTATTCTTTCATAAGAGATCTCCATTAGTTTATTTCTACAATTAAGTTGCTTTAAAATGGCAGGATGGACCTGGGGACTTGTAGCATCTATGCTGTATATGGCTCCAAATATTTTAGATCCTAACAGGTCTAACATGAGTGTCCTGAACTGAAATCCAGGCTGCTGCATCCAAGTGTCACCATCTACCTCTTGTGAGAAGGATTCATCCATCCAGGGATGTCCACAGAGCAACAGGAAGACCTCAGCAGACTGTGGGTAAGAATCATTTATCTCCAGCTTCTACTGCCAACTGCAACCTTTATCAAGTTATGATGTTTAGGAGATGAGCTGGAAAGTCTCCAGAGCTACGGTATATGATGGGAAAAGCGAAGGAGAAAAGGGGAGGGTCTGACTGACATTGCAGAACCTTGAGGTGGCTGAATTCATCACATGAAAACACCCATAGGACTCTACAAGACCAATCCAACTGTGCTGGAGGAAGGGAAACATCCCAGAAATCAAGAAAACATCAAGGCAAAAAGGTCCTCCTGGACTCACGAGGCAACTTGTGAAGTGCCAAGGCAGAGGAATAACCAGTATGACTGTACAACACAGCATTACTGTACAACAGTAAATACACCTGACAGATCCTTCAGGTCTGCTTTCTTCAAAGCTTGGGGACACCCACAAATTGGGGGCCCAGCTCCCGGTGTTGCAAGCTGTTCCTGAGAACTGCAGGTGGGCTTCTACTCAGAAATCTCATCCCTGCCAGGAAATTCATCTTGAAAAAACAGTGGGTTTGTGTCCCAGCTGAGTTTGGAAAGTCCTTCTGAAATTTCACTTGTCTTTTTCCAGTTTCCAGTTTAAACACACTCAAGACACATTGAAGTCCATTAGCCCCTCTATCCACATTAATAGGTTCTATTTCCTCATATTTGAACCCTCTCTGTATTTTTAAAAACTGGACATCTCTTTATTTTGCTACAAAAGCAATGAAATCCCAGTCAGTCCTGTAACAGGGAGGGATGGAAGCACACTGTGGAATTACTCGCCCTTCTATCGACTCTCTGATTTTAAATTGATCTTCAGCTGATGACAAGGAACCAAACCAGATATGATAGTGTGAGTGAGCCTTGTATAACTGGGCAAACACTTGCCTGTTCCTACTCACCAGGCACAGCCTGAAATTCCTTTCAGTTGGGGATTTTTTAGCAGCTCCACCAACAGCAGCTCCTTGCTCCTCCCACTTTAAGCTCCATGACAAGCCACGATCAGCCCTTCACAGGAGGGTCCATCAAGCCCAGAAGTCCCTCCCTGACAGGAGCAGCCCCTAAGGAAGGGCAGAGATGTTCATCCCATGGGAGAATTCCCCTAAACTCCCAGCTGATCCCCAAACACTTGCAGTTCAGTCGCTTCTTGAAAAAAAGGCTTTATATTTTACAGGCCTCGTTATGAAACTTCCATAATTAAAGTTAACATGGAACAAGTTGCCTAAAGAAGCTGTGGCTGCCCCATCCCATCCAAGGCCAGGTTGGACAGGGCTTGGAGCAACCTGGGCTAGTGGAAGGTGTCCCTGCCCATGGCAGGGGGTGGAATGAGATGAGCTTTAAGGGCCCTTCCAACCCAGGCCATTCTATGATGATTCTGTTATGATGAACCTCAGGAAAGCATCCTTTGTAGGTTACAGCTCCAGCTCTGCCCGACATTTTGGTCAGTGAGTGGCAATGGCCAGCTCAGCCTTCATCACCTCATGGGTGGGATTTTTGTCTTCTTCACTTTGCACCCACCTCCAGAGGGTTTCACCTGCCGCTGCCTTGCCCAGGCACTTTGTTTTGCTCCATCCTCCGGCAGTTTTCCACAGTCAGCACTCGGTTTCATTGCTCGAATAAAAGCATCAGCAGCACACTCTGCCTCTTTTGCAGTTCATTTATCAGTTGAGTATCACAGGTTTGTGCACAGATTCTCTGGAGACTGTACTGCTGTCATCCTCTCACTCACAAAACCCATCAGTTGGTCCTACCTTCTGTTTCCTCTCTTTTGACCAATTTCTTGGGCTGATCTGTAGAACATTCCTTTTCTCTCTCATCTTTTTGGCTTTAATCCCCAATCCTCAGAGGGTCAGCCACAGAGTAGAGCATACCCATATTTCACTGATGAGGGCCCATTTTGGGGTTCATCTGCTCCTTTTTACTACCATGGTGTC
This sequence comes from Neopelma chrysocephalum, assembly GCF_003984885.1. Taxonomy (NCBI): domain Eukaryota; kingdom Metazoa; phylum Chordata; class Aves; order Passeriformes; family Pipridae; genus Neopelma; species Neopelma chrysocephalum. The sequence continues at coordinate 1,943,234 of NW_020897751.1, forward strand.
ATTTTGGTACGACTCTGGGGCTGCTACTCTGGAGGTGGGATTGTGCTACGATGCCCCATCCCTGGAAGTGTTCAAGGCCAGGTTGGCTGGCACTTGGAGCAACCTGGGATAGTGGAAGATGTCCCTGCCCACGGCAGGGGTTGGAATGAGATGGCCTTTAGGGTCCCTTTGAACCCAAACCGTTCTGTGACTCTGTGATAAAACGCCCCCTCTTTTTCCTCTTTCTCAGTAGTTCTAGGATTTTTCAACTAGAGGAAAGATTGGTGAGTGATGCCCCTGAAGGCAGTGTGTCAGTGATCCTTTCAGAGTTCCTGAGTTCCTGCAAGAAGGTGATTTGAGGACACCCAGCTCTCCCCTGGTCAGCCCCACGTAAGGGAGGTGTCACTATATTTTGACACCCACTTTAGTAAGCTGGACCCCCACAGCACAATGCTGGTTCTTCTGTGAGGTGAGATGAGCACTGATCACATCAGTTTGCCTTTGCTCCATGCTGATCTGACCCACACTGAGTGTCCTGCTCCACTCCTCCCTCCCAGAGCCAAAACTGTACCATTTTATCCCTCAGATTCCTGCTGGACATCCCCTCATTCCAGAGATTGCTCTGCCTCCAGTTCTGTCCCCGTGGCTGAGCTCCTGCTCCAGCTCCCCCCATCCTGAGCTTTCTTACCTCAAAGAACAGGGCTGCTCACTTAGTGCCTGAGATCCACACTAGCTTGTTTCCAGGTTTTTTTGGTTTGGTTGGGAATTTTTGGAGGGGAGGAGGCAGATGGGCTGGTTACATGAAGCTCAGTTCCTCAGCTGCCACAATAATAACCTGCACCTTGGTAGTCTGGCACCTTCCTACTCCTCATGCAAGGTCAGGGGGTCACACCTGCAGCTGCTTTGAACTTGATAGAATAAGGCTCAGAACCTGATATTTAAAAACTAAGGGTTTATTTATTCTGAATTTATGGAATACCTAAGCTCTCAACTCTTCAGGCGAAATCACAGCTCTTTGCTGAGCAGGTGTTCTGGAAAATGTTGTAATTATGAGAGCTTCAGCTATGTGCTACAAACAAACACTTGTTTTTTAAAAAGTTGAATTTCCATATGTTGAAACTCTTGTTTATAGCAACCCCCTGCTCTTAGTCCCTAACAGAATGGCAGTGTGCTTATGATTATTCAATTTTGTCCTGCCTTTGTTATAATAATCCACAAAGTCAACAAAATTCTGCTGTATAATGTTTTTGTCCTTCACAGCATTACAGGAGTTTAAAAAGCCGTATCAAAGACCTTGTGTCAAGGTTATTAAAGAAGAATTACAAGGGGCTGGTCACAGGACCTTTCCCTTAGGAATGCTTCCAATACCTCCCCTGCAACCTGGGAGTTCACCTCTCAGTCCCTCCCCTCCTGGTCCCCTCTCTTCCCAGCTCCTTATCTGCCTTAGCCAGCTTCTTCTAATTCCTGTATTAATCTGCTCCATCTCCACTTTAAATAATAATTTCCTTTGGGATCTGTACTGAGTAAATGCTTCCTATAAATCTCAATAGCTCAAGCCCCCCCACATTGCTGCAGTCTGAGCTGTTCACTGTCTCAGCAGAAGGAACCATCCCCACAGTCAGATAAAATCACCTGCTGATCAGGATTCTGATTTTTATCCCACTTTTCACTTAGGACCTTCTTGATTACTCTTTGTTCAAAACCTGACCTAAGAAATAACCTAATCTGCATGTACTTTTCAGGATCTCTTTGGCACAGTATTCACACATCAGAGTCCATTATCCCCCTATGGAAATAAACACTCCAAGTTTTTGTAAGAGACCAGAGATAAAAATGGGAAAAGTAACTTATTCAGTTTCTCCAAAGGAAGTAGCTGACAAAAACAAGACCTTTGCTACCCTTTACTCATCCTTAAATAAATCACACAGACTCAGCAACAACAACTCCCAACAGAAAGGAGACTCTGGAATTCCAGGATGACTTTACAGCTCACCACTCCAACAGCAACAGCAAACCAATGGAGGAGCATTTAGTAGTGGAATGGGAATACTGCCATGACAACTGCTTTGGCAAGAATCAGTTCCTGTCATTTTACAACAACTGTTTAACATTGTTCATGAAGTTTTTAGGCTTTACCTGAATTTTTCATAGGAAAGAAAATACTTTTTTCATTGCAGTTTATGTTGCCACCCGAGTTCAGTGCAAAGTGCCCAGGAAAAGGAACCTGACACATTTCTACCTCCTGTGTTTGAAATCCCAGCTAGAATTCACAAGTGGGAACGTGACTTGAAGAGAGGTAATTCTGGTCATGAGATGTGTATTTGCAACCAACCCAACCCTCTCTTCCCTGTGGAACAGCAGCTCTGCTGAGCTGATTTCCACCTTGTGATTCCAATCAACAAATTCTTAGTGCCCTGGAGCGTGCAGCAGCCAGCATTCCAAGAGGACAGATCCTCCACCCTTACCCCACAACATTTTCTGAGTTAAAGTTTCAAAGACATGACTGTCAGTCGCAAGGAGATTATGGAAGCATTATTCTCATTGTACAGACATCTTAAAACAGGGCTGAATTTAAAACTAGAAAACTGAAAGATAAGGCACACAAGGAAAAAAGTCATGTAGTTTTGAGGAAGTGAGTTGAACTCAGCCTCAAGGAATACAGGTTATTAAGTAGATTATTGGAGAGAGCATTTTGGAAATCATTTTCAGCAAAAACATGTCCATATTAAAAGGGAAATTATCACAGTAACTTAACTGCACTTCTCAAACATAGCTGGTGAGATTATATGTTGGTCACCTGGAAAGTATAAAATAGAAGATTAATGATATTGTTCATATTTTAATTACTGATTAAGAAGAGCAAGTAATATCACGTACTTGCTTTATTTAAGTAGTTTTCACCTTTCAAACAAAGAGAGAAGAGCAGAACAATAGTTTTTGATATCTGCTATTTTATTCCTGATACATGCAGCTTTGAATAAGAAAAATAACGAGAAAACAAAGCCTGAGGTTTTCATTAAAGTAGTTTACATATTTTCATGAAGGCTGTCAACTCAAACACCAAGGAAAAATTCATAGCAATTTTCATTCTTATAAAACACCTGCCCTAAAACATATCAGGCACTTATCTGTAATTTGTTTAGACTCAAATATATTCTCTGCCCTTCCCCAGCCTAAAATATTGAACAATAAAATCCCTGACTGGCGCTTTCCAGCCTTTTGTGTGTGTGTGTGTGTGAGTCCTCCCTGGGATGAGGAACACACCCGGGGGGCTGGGAGTATTTTGGGGGCCCTTTCTCCAGGGTTTACCCAGGTGAGACCATTCCATCCGGAAGCTCAGAATGCCCAGGGAATGTTCAACAAGCGTTTTGGCCTCCAGGCACTGACTGGGTTGGATTTTCACCTTTGCTGTGCCAAGGAGAGCCTGGCGGGCACAGGGCAGAGAGCCCGGGGCTCCCCGTGGGGAGTGAGAGACCCAGGATAGCAGAGGGCACATTGTAACTTCCTATTGGTGGGCTGTCAAATCGAATTGCACATTGTTGGGCTCATTTCACCTCCCTTTTCTTTGCCAAAATGCAGGTCTTCCCTCACGAAGCACTTGTCAGCAACTGGGACAATGTCACAGGAAGCAGAGGCATTTTGGAGGTTGCTGCTTTATGTTTGACTTCAGTGCTCCTAAGTTATGTACCCAAGAGGACCCAGAACGTACAGAGAGCTGCAACTCGACCAAGAAAAGATCAAAACTTCTTCTCAGGGCTGTTAATTCACAGAATCACTGAATGGTTTGGATTGGAAAGGAACTTAAAGCTCATCTCATTCCAACCCCTGCCATGGGCAGGGACACCTCCCACTAGCCCAGGTTCCTCCAAGCCCTGTCCAGCCTGGCCTTGGACACTTCCAGGGATCCAGGGGCAGCCACAGCTTCTCTGGGCAACCTGTGCCAGGGCCTCCCCACCCTCACAGGGAACAATTCCTTCCCAGTATCCCATCTAACCCTGCCCTCTGGCAGTGGGAAGCCATTCCCCCTTGCCCTGCCCCTCCATCCCTTGTCTCAAGTCCCTCTCCAGCTCTCCTGTAGCCCCTTTAGGCACTGGAAGGGGCTCTCAGGTCTCCCTGGAGCCTTCTCTCCTCCAGTCTGCACAGCACAGAAGGTGCCTGTTCCACTGGAATTAGCCAGCTTGCCCTGCTCTTCAAGCAGAAACAGGGATATTGAGGGACACATGGTTTGCTCTGCAATAACCAAAACTCCTGGTTTACTCTGAGGTGGAATAAATACACTTACGTTGGTAGCCAGATTTAGGAAGTAACTCTTAGCTTTGAAGGCTGATGGAAATTTGGGGAAATACATAGATGTTGTGCTGACTTCCAAAAAAATACCCAGTGAGGGGAAAAAAGGTGACATTTCCTCAGCTTTCAAAATTTACCTCAGTAAAAATGGGTAAAAGTTTCATTATCAGGACTCCAAACGTGTGTGGGAATGTGTAACTTTTCCCCAGGTCTGCTTGACCACATCATTTCTCTCTTCTATAAATATATGTACAGACACACACACACAAAAGTGCAATCAGACAATTATAAGGAATAAACAACACGCAGTTCACGACAACTGGCATTTGTTTGCATTTCTGAAGATGTCCAACTATTCCATCACGTTGTTCAAAGGAAAAAGATTGCTTCCAACATAAAAATGTATTGCTGAAACCTCCTCATGAAAGAACTCCTGTCCTTTGCTTTAAACAGAGCTGGTGTAAGATTGAGAACGGGAGGAAATGGAGCAGGTACGAAACACAGGCACGTCCTGCCAACACCGTGATCACCACTGAATCCACATCCCACCAAAATAATTCCATATTTCACCCACAAAAATCCACACCATTAAGGCTGCAATTACTTTGTCCAGAGAATGACCAGTTTTTCATGTGTGGAGTGGAAGGAGAGGGACAAAATGAATTGCAATGCCACAGGAACTGAGTTTACTACTTGCTTTACCAGGAGATTAATGCCCATTGTCAGCAGATTTTATGATAAATGACCGTCATTTTGCATTTGGGTAATGAAGATGCATCATGCTGTGTGCTGTTCACACACTGCAGAACACTTTTCCTCTAATCATCAAGGGCTTGTAGCTCTGTGTATTATTTTACAACAACAACAACAAAAGGCTGTTTAGATGGGCACTGCTTTGGATTTTAACATTATAAAAAGAGACAGATATTGCAGCCCCTAGTTTTCCATGGCACTGGAAGATGACAACACAGCCATGGACCGTGGCTGCTACACCAGCCTGGGCTTTGGGGTGAGAGGAGCAGGGGAGAGCAGGTCCTGCTGTATCCATTTCATCCACACCCTCAATAATTCAGGGCTTTCCTTTGGATTTGACACCATCTGAGTGGTTCAGAGCCCTGGGAAGGATCAGCCACTCTGCTGGACTCTCACACCCAGATTAGGGGGAGCAGAGCTTTTTGTGCCCACCAGAATGTGGGCACATTCTGGGTTAGTTTCCTCTGAAAGGAAGCTCATTCACGTGCACCAAAACGCACTGAACTGACCCAAAATGCAACAAGGAAGAATGAGCACAAAGGGCACATTGGTAGAACCATTGTAAAATACAGTCCTGACTAACTCCATTTTCAAGGCTGTAATTGAAGACTAATTTAATTTCTACAACTGATGACTGCCTGAAAAACAACTCTCATCATTGAATATGAAACATTTTTGGGTATATTTCTAATTTTTGAGGACTTCTCCTTCTTGGAGATGATTCAAGGGATGAAGCACCTCTCCTATGAGGAAAGGCTGGGAGAACTGGGGGTGTTCACCTGGAGAAGAGAAGGATCCAAGGAGAACTTAGAGCCCCTTCCAGAGCCTAAAGGGGCTCCAGGAGAGCTGGAGAGGGACTTGGGACGAGGGATGGAGGGACAGGACAAGGGGAAATGGCTTCAAACTGCCAGAGGGCAGGGTTAGATGGGATATTGGGAAGGAATTGTTCCCTGTGAGGGTGGGGAGGCCCTGGCACAGGTTGCCCAGAGAAGCTGTGGCTGCCCCTGGATCCCTGGAAGTGTCCAAGGCCAGGTTGGACGGGGCTTGGAGCAACCTGGGCTAGTGGGAAGTGTCCCTGTCCACGGCAGGGGGTGGAATGGGATGAGCTTTATGGTGCTTTCCAACCCAAACCATTCCATAGTTAAATGATTAAAATAGTGGGGTTAGGATATGGAGTATGGGAATGGGGTAAGAGCTAGGTTTAGGTTTAAAATCAGGGCTCCAGGTTCTTGGTGGATATGCCACTCCAAAAAGGTCTTTCAAGCACTCTCCCAGCCACGTCCCCTTTACCTGAAACCCCCCCTTCCCTCCTCAGGGTAGCAGTAGTTGGGAACATCTAAAAGAACACCTTCATTAATTTCTTTGGGCCTGCCCTATTTATTTCTACATGAAATTTACTTTTTTCCCCCTCCAGCACCTTCTCTAAGTCCATATTTTCACTCGGCCTCTTCTCCACCAAAATAAGTAACTCGTATAAGAATTTTAAAAATCAGCATGAAGAGCACTATTATCACAGCTAAGGAATGCAAATTCACCTTCTTCATGAAGCAAGAATCCTAAATCTCTCCAGCAGCTTTGAAAATTACCCCCTTTATTTTAATTAAGCAAATGTTACCTATAAGGATGCTTACACTACATACATTTTCCTATATCATCTCCTATATCAAACTCCATCTCTACACTTCTCTCAAAGTCTGCTCTTGAATTTTTATGCAGAAATTGATGATTTTTTTATCCATAACTCAGGAAAATAAAGAATACTAATCAGCTCTTGAAATATTCACAGAATTTGCTTTCTGCAGAGATTAATCACTACTTTTTTTTGGCTGCTTACAAGGCAAATTCCTGAACCCAAATCCCTAAGTAGGGTCAGGGTGGGGGCAGCAGGATTGCTTTGTGTGCAAACATTTTTTTCTCCTCATGTGTAGCAAAAAAGAGGGTTTGATTTTGCCTGAGAAGTACTTTAAAAGTTATCACCAGAAAAAACACAAATGCAACTATATCCCCTAGTACAACTAATACAAACTTATCTGCTCCAGGTTTGTAAATCAATATCCCTATTTCCTCCTGCAGAGCCATACAGGTGGTGTTCCTAGAATCTCTTAGAAAACCACCATCTTCCAAAAGTCTCCCTCAACTACTAATAATATGAAAAGAGCACTATTCTGGCATTTTTATTGTAAGTTTTGTTGTCAGATTGGAGCAATGAAAACCTGATTTACTGTCAACTTTTTGTGGGAAATCAACTCAGTCATATTTTTCTTGGCAACAGAAAGTAAACTTGAGTCAAAGTAAGATTTGTTTTAGCATTATTTCTTGTTTTCTGAATACATTTCATATATATTTATGCCTGCCTCTGTTTCTACTGCATGTAAATGCTGGTTTCACACAGCTGGTGGAACTTGGTTGGTTGCACACAGGAGCAGCGATCAAATCCAAAATTATAACCAGATTATGAGTTCTCTTTTTTTTCTTCCTCTGTGCCACATAAAATCACAACTGCATCTGAAGTCTATTTAAAGAATTTACAGCTAATGATAATATAAAACCTCAAAAACAGTTTTTAAAAGTCTTGGTGATTTTTTTTTCCAAATGCAGGTCACTCGAACTTTCACAGTGCCTCAGAAAAAGGTTTGATTATAGATCAGCAGGGATTTCAAGCTGGTCAGTGTGGAACCTCTGAGTTCAGTGTGGCTTTATGTTACATCAGACACAACAGAAAAGGGAATTCAATAAGGCACTAAACTTTCCAGATTTTTGAAAACTTGACACGTGAGGGTTCATAACCCACACAAGAGATTACAGGGAGTCACCACTGCAAGGTGTTGTCTGGAACAGCCTGGCCAGGAACTGAGCATTTCCATAAGTGATGATTTGAATTGGTTTATACAATCACAAAATGGTTTGGGCTGGAAGAGACCTTAAAGCTCATCTCATTCCACTCCCTGCCATGGGCAGGGACACCTTCCACTAGCCCAGGTTGCTCCAAGCTCCATCCAACCTGGCTTTGGACACTTCCAGGGATCCAGGGGCAGCCACAGCTGCTCTGGGCAACCTGTGCCAGGGCCTCCCCACCCTCACAGGGAACAATTCCTTCCCAATATCCCATCTAACCCTGTCCCCTGGCAGTGGGAAGCCATTCCCCCTTGTCCCATCACTCCATCCCTTTATCTTTACTTGGCCAATTCAGGCTAAAAAGGCTTCAACTCTCCTAACACTGACTTCTTTCTAAAAGCAGAACACACGGTGCCAGTCCTTCCCTATGAACCACTCTTATTCATCGAGCAGTTGGAGAGAAACACAGGGAAAGAAAGGAATTGTCAATGTGTCCTCACCCGGCTCCAGCTCCGGCGAGCGCCGAGCTGGGCCCACACATGTCCCAGCCCACGTCCAGCTGCTCCTCACTGCTGTTGTGGCCCAGGCTCCCACTCCCCCAGCCCTGCTGGAGCACAGCATGCTCTGCAATCTGCTTCCACCCCAGCAAAACAAGTGTAAGTGGCAGGTTGTGGTTCATTTGGCAAAAAAAAAAACCACCCTTGGTTTTAGAATAACCCCTAGAAACTGCCCGGTTGTGAGGCTTGGGGAGGTGGGAATGCAGCGAGAGTGGTGGGAAACAGTAGGTTGATCTTCTCAGCAAATACAGCCAAGGAGAAACTGGGAACTGCCTTTCCACTCTGGAAAAATGGGGTACCTACACCTAACTTAGCCCTCAAGAGAGGCTGACTCTGCACCAGATGCAGAGTTCAATCAGATCCATTTATCCTGCAGGTACAAACTGACAGCAAGAGACGCCAAATGCAAAACCTGCATGAGACAGGAAAGGACCTGGGATTTATCTAAGCAAACATGGAGCTGCAGCTGCTCCCAGACCTCAAACTTAACGTTGTGGTTTCAGCCACACACTCGACACCATGAACCTGGGCAGAACCAGCAGATGGATGTTCCCAGACACAATCCCTTGCTCACACTCTCTGTTTCCCTGGCACTGAAGGAGTTCTGGAACAGGGATGACATGAATTGCACAATGTATTTACACTGTGCTACTTAAACAAGTGGCTGCTCTTCCATGTTTGATCATACTCCTCCCTGTCCTCCTGAAATCTCCCTCCTACTCTCCTTCTTAATAAGGTCCAGGAATGCTTGAACGGGATAGTCAGGAATAATTTTGCCTGAGATATTGAAGCTAGAAGTTGTAGGGATTTTGATATTTGTAATAAAATTTTTTTAGCTGCCTCCTTGTTGAGACATTGGGGCTTCAGTTTGCACCCACACCAGGTCTATTTTACATTTTACATCTATTTACATTTTTGGCACTTACAGTATTATTCAGCAGCATGATACAAACATAATAATTTTAGTTTTTAAATTTCAGTAACTTCCTTAGGAAAAAACATAGTCTATTTATAGAGCTTCTGTTTGTGAGATAATCAAAATAGTCAATTGAAATCTTCAGTAGTTTCCAAAATGCCATGAAACCCCAGAGATATTTAGAGGAGTTTTCACATTGCCTCACACAGAACAAAAGCCCAAGGCCTAAGTGGTTATTACACACCTTGGCAATTTTGCTGCCAGGTGTTCTCAGGCACTACTCAAAGTTGCTTCAAATTATTTGGTCTTAATCAGATTTGATCCCAGGTCTGGAAGAGTTCAGAGCTATTTCTATATCTCCTACTGCCACCATCCCCCATAGTCCTGCACTTTGATATCATGGATTTTGTATTTCTCTACTTAATGCACAGCGATAAATGAAAACCTCTGGGATTTCCAGAACTTGTGAACCATCCAATCCAGCAGATCTTTTAAGCATGCAAATAAGTTTCAGACACCCTGACATTCCTGCAAATGAGAACTGAATGGGAGCCACAGCATTAATACATAATACTCAAATTAGAGCTTAGCAATGCATGAGTTGTTCAGATTCATATTCAAATGAGACAAACAAGTGTCAAATCCAGAGATGGTCTTCAAGGTGTCATTGAATTTTACTTTTACATTTTTCCCTGCATTCTGTAAGTTGAGGCTCAAGGCCTTTGCTTCAACATTTCTTAGAGAATATCCATCTTAAAAAACCACCATGTTTCTCATCAAAGGATTGAAAAGGATAGAATTGAAAGGAGAGAATTGAAAAATCATAAAGAATGCTCTTCTCGCCCTATTTCCATTTTTGCAATTATTATATACGTATTAATTTCAGCAAACTCTGCAGGAAATGGTTTCCATAAGCAGCTTTTTAGTTGATGAATTATCTGTCATTTTAAAACATTTACATGGTTTGTTTATGTTACGTGGTTAATTTTATTGTAATTTAGTATTAATTAATAGCTCTGTGTTTACAAGGTGTTTAATCAGTAACAACTCTTAATTACACCACAGCATTGCTTAATAAAACAACATACTACTTGCAATTTAGTTAAATTAGTTAAATTAATCTGTTATCCTTTTTTCCTGGGTAATTTATTGCATGATAAAAGCAGTCGTGAAACTGTTTTCATGGCAAACGTCCCCAAAAGACTTCACATCTATTCTTTTTTACCTTAACTACAGAGAAAAACTCACTCATTTCAGTGGGTTTCTACAGATCAGCATGAGGCTCAGGGACACCTCCCACTAGCCCAGGTTGCTCCAACCTGGCCTTGGACACTTCCAGGGATCCAGGGGCAGCCACAGCTTCTCTGGGCAACCTGTGCCAGGGCCTCCCCACCCTCACAGGGAACAATTCCTTCCCAATAGCCCATCTAACCCTGCCCTCCTTCAGCTCAGGGCCATTCTCCCTTGTCCTGTCATTCCATGTCCTTGCAAAAAATCCCTTTCTAGCCTTCTTTAAGGCTGGAAAGGCTTCCTCCCCTTTAGGCACGGGAAGGAACTATAAGGTGTCCCCACCTCACCACAGCCCAGGGCAGCGAGCCCCAGGCACTAACCAGGACATGGGAGAGCACTCCATCTCCTTGCTTTAAATTTGCTACTGGAAAATTTCATTGCAAATATGTTAATCCTACTACTTTTATTATGAGGAAGAATTATTAAATTGCCTGTAACCCCTTTTTCCCACGGGGGAGCTTCTATCCCTCCCTCAGGCCCAAGCCTCGGCTGCACCTCTCAGGCTGAACACTCGGAATCCGTTCAGTGTCTCCTCACACGATGCCTCTCACCCAACTGCCTTTTTTAGTCTTATTAGTTATGCACAGCCATTTCTTCTCTGTTTGGTATTGCCAAGCACTCATTGTGACTAAAATAAATCTTAATTATTTCAGAGCATTTCTTCCTGAGCCAACATCATTTGAAACTGTAACTCTGTCCCTGTCGAAATGGCTCCAGTCCTTTCTGAAGCCATTGTGTCTGTGACTTTCCAATTCTAGCCTGTGATATCTCACCAGCCAACGAATTAACAAAAAAATTAAACATGGCATCTAGTGTTTAATGTTTGTCACAAGCTCAGGACAGGCAAGAAAACACTTCCCTGTGTGACAGCAGCGTCACACTGAGCCAGAACCGTGTTCCTGGTGACTTACCCCCGGATCATAATTCCCATGTTCACTTAAGTGAACAACACATGGTGAATTTTTAAAAGAGCAACTGAACTTGAAACAAGCTACAAATCTATAAAGGGATCATTTCTGCAGTGAAATTTCCCTCCTCAGTCCTTTGGGACCTCTCCTGTCACCCTCCAGGCTCAGGGACAGGTCACAGATAACGGGTCACCCTGTTCTGGCCAGTTCTGCAGATGCTTTAGGGTGAATGTCTTGGCTCTGGTGACTTGAATACCAATCATATCTCTAATTATTTTTCTAACTTTATCTATTCCTCCTTGGACCCTTGCATTATCTCCTTAAATTAGTGAGGAAACTCTGATTGTATTTGCAATGCTGCTCACAATGAGAGGAAGCATTAAATTAAACATTTGTAGACTACACTATTCAATACTTCATCCTTTGGAAAACGAGTGCCATGCATTTTACTCTCACCTGGTAACAAAACTAAATCTAAAAATACCTTAAGATAAATACTTTACTGCATAGAGTGGGAAAATATTCACACTCCAAAGTCCCAAATGTTGCTTCATCTGACTCTGATTGTTTTCTGTTTAATAGATGATTATCCTGTTCTCTCACAGCCCTCTGACAGACTGGCAGAGATGGTACAAAACTGACACAGTTTTTGGAGGAAAAATGTTCGAAAAAGGAGCTGTTGAGCTATAAAAGCTCACAGAGGGAATTCTGAGGTGACTGAGATGATACAACTTCTTAGCACCATCTCACATATTCACTGAATAGTTGATAGGGTGATACCTTGTCCTGATCTTTATTTTAGATTTATATAGTTTTATACCTGAACATAAACACCTCTGTATCATTTGTCCCTTTACTAATTATGTGCTTCTGGATTCAAAGGCCTTTTCTGCAGTGATGCCTCAACAGAATTCACACACAGATTCTGGAAAGCAAAAGGCTTCTCAGAGCTTTTTTTTTTGTTGCTGTTGTTGATCATTCAACAAAACCAAGGCTGAGACTGGCTTTACATGGAGGTCTCTAAACTATGCAACCTCCTTCCATCACCATTTACAGTGTGTTTTATATTTGAGGCAGCACTGAGCTGACTTTTTTCCCCGAGATTTTTCCTCCTCTTAAACCTACTGGTTATGGGTTTATTGTGTTTTCTGTAGAATGATGAATTAATGAGGGATTGCTTCTGTGGTTCTGTGAGAGGACAAGAAGGGTGGTACCAAAGAACACCAAGTGATGTAATTCTATGGAAGTGACCCCACAGTTCACTGGGGATCTCCTGGAGTAAAGAAAGTTTGCAACAGAGAGCATTTTCCAGTCACTTCCATCCTTCCCACATGGTAAGGGATAAAATGCCTCCACTGAGGGACAGTAGGGTGTCCTGAGGGTGCCTTGTGATTGCTAATTGAGAGGAAGGAACACAGCTGGGGTGTTCTGGGCTGGTTTCCACTGCCTTTGAAGCACAGGAGGAGGAGGAGGAGGAATGCCTAATGCTGCAGAAAAGCAAAGGCAGCAGACTAGAATCCAAAAGGAGACCTCCCTGGTGACACTCAGGGAGTGTGGAAAGAACCTCCCTACATGACTCAGGCACAAACACATGAGAAAAACAGGCTCTTCAAAGAAAAGCTCTACCAAGCACCTCCATGTGCTCAGGGGACACACACACACACATTTGTGCAGCTCAGCTGTGACCTCCCATCTTCCTCCTGGACATCTCCTGGGGGTCTAAGCACAGACCCACTGTGGCTCCTATAAACCCTCAGGATCAAAGCAGGTAGTTGAACTGCCCGCTCAAAAAATTCCCTGCCCACAAACCAACGTGCTGGTGGGACATTTGAACTTACTCATTAAATATTGATGCTGTTACAAGCACATCTTTCCTCTTCTGGGGAACATTATTACTCCAGTGCTTTCACACTTAGCAGGTGATGCAAGGTCCAGACTTAGCCCTACTCTCCTCTACTTTTATACATTGTATAAAACCATGTTAGAACAACTCCCCATCCCTGGAAGTGTCCAAGGCCAGGTTGGATGGGGCTTGGAGCAACCTGGGCTAGCGGAAGGTGTCCCTGGCCATGGCAGGGGGTTGGAACAAGATGATATTTAAGAACTCTCCCAGCACAAACCATTCAGCAATTCTATGATTCTATGTTTGCATTTTTGTCCTCAGTTGGTAGTTATGAAATGTTTCAATGCTTTCCTGATGGTCACATAAGCAACAGAGAAAATAACTTAGGCATTAAGAAATTTTCTTTCTTCTGTTACTCTCCTAATTTTTCCTTTATATTCAGCAGTTATATAGGTTCCATTTGACTTAAACCACCAGAACAAGTCTCAGAGCTCAGTGAACAGGGTGCAAGATGCTTCTACACCTTCCTCAGCACAGACTCTTAAGAGCACACAAGTCCCAAACCCAGAAAACCATAGGGAGGTAACAGGGTTTTTAAGACTGAGAGAGAAAAAGAAAAGCAAAGAAATCAAACAAGGGAGGAAGGAGAAAAGACACGACACATGAAGAGCAAGCACAGCAGACGCTGGGGAGGAACACACCACGAAGTAGGTGGTTTCCAAAGAATAACCTGACATTACACTCAAATGTGGCCACCCATTGCTGCATCACTCATCTCCATCGTGGCAATTATTTAGAAACATTTTAAAACTTGCCATCATCACCAGCAGCTATTTAAATTCGGGATGTACAGCAGCTGTCACATAGTATTGTACCTCTCCTGTACCTTATTTAGCACAAAATTAGTCATTTTTGCTGTGAAAATTCACAGGTGAGAGGAAATCTTAGAAATTAGCTTGCAAGTGTTTTCAGCTTCAAAAAATCTGTCTCTGTAACAGCCCAGTGATGGTTCTGCATTTCACCCTGTTATGGCTGCATTTTACAAGAAAAATAAGTCATGGCTCAAAGAAGGTAACAGGGTAATGTCTGACTGGGAGGGCTGTCAGGAGGAGCCCTCATGACTGAAAAGCAAGAGAAAAACAAGGTATGGGGAAGAGAAAAAAAAAAAAGCTGTGTTTCCTTTCTAAATTGCACAGTTGTGCTGAAGTGTTTAGACCCAGCACAGGAACAGACACCCACACAAACCCCGGTGCCATGACACGATACTCTGGCAACACAGGGAAAGCACGGCTTCATTTCCAGGAGAAATTCCAGAAAACCAGGTTCAAGTAGCTTTAAGGTATTCTTACACCAAAGGAAAAGGGGGCCCAAGAATCTGGGAAATGTCCCTGTGAGTACAAAATGGCCCTGCCAGCTCCCAGAGTTACAGCCCCTCACCCGGAGGTTTCTTCCCTGACCCGACAGTGGGGATCAAACGAGAAATCCTCCCCACCCTCAGACTTGCAGACCCAGGACGGCTCTCTCAGGGAAAAGGCTAAAAACTGACCACGCCACAGACATTTTTGCTCTGATTGCCTGCCAGTGGCCAAAAGGCAGTTCATATTAACCACCTCTTTTGTAACTTGTAAGTGTAATTCACTTGTATTTTCCCCCTCCCCATTCACAGCAGGTCAGCAGATCCTTCTGCCTGCTAAACACCCATCTGAGCTGTCACCTGGCTCGCCTAACACAAACAGCAAAAAATCAAATAATATAATAAAAAAAAATCTTACGTTCCTCAAACACACCAACCACATTCAAAGAGGTTTTTTTATTCATACATTGTGTTTTAAACACAGATACTAAAGAAGGTGACAGCTCGGAGATCCCTGCTCCCGACAGCATCAGAGGAGACCCAACATCCAACACGGAGTGTTTAGAAAAAGAGGGAATTGATTCTTGTTGTATCAACTTTGAAACAGCTTCTGTAGCACTCGGAGAGCCCTTGCCTTTCAGGCAGGTTTTTGCAGGCTCTCAAGGCTTTACTTTGATTGCTGTTGTAGCTGAAATATATAGCTTTAGTACGAGGGGATTATCTGTTATCCGACCCTTTGGGAGCACCTCATGCTGTGACAAAGACTTTTCTCTGCCTAATCTCTTAAATTTCACATTACTAACACAAGTACAGCACATCTAGCATTACATTCTTTTTTCTAATGCCCCTCAGCCCCTTGAGGGCTAAACAATCACTGAATGGTTATTTAACATCACCAGATCTGATTCCTAATTCACCGATAAACCGAAATCTGATGACATTTTTGGGTTCACACTCCCAATTGCTTAGTGTCACACCGCTCATTAATGCCTTTTTCCACTGTATTTTAGGGGAAAGAACAAAGTCAGAAGGGACAAGATCACAGCCCTGGAAATAAAAAAAAACAACAAACCTTCTGTGCTTCAGGATCAGTTGATTTTGGAGTTCTCCACAAGGATTACCCCTGGCATCAACAGAACCACTTAATCCCTTGCTGTCAGTTGGTACATTCTCTCCTGGCTCAGACAAATCTTCACCAGCAGCCACTTTATCCCAAGAGACTGAATATCCTGCCAGTGAAAGGACATGAGTCTGTTTGAACACGGATCACACAAACCAGAGTTCTTTAAAGAACAGAAGGGCAAGCCCAGGGGGTTTGTCAGGGGCTATGTGGCCCATCCTCAGGCTGGGGACACCTTCAAAGCCCAAGGGCACGAAGCAGAAGTCACAGCACTGCTCATCCAGAGCATTGCTGGCAAGTTTGGGTCATTTATCTTCACAGAGGCAGCAAGTCCAAGGGGAGCAGGAAGGTTCTGAAGGTTCCCACGGATTGTGGGAGATGTTTCTGCAGCCAAAAACCACCAAATGCTGCCATGAGGAATTTTAATATAATTTAAAGACAAGGAGAACTGAAGACTTAAAGGTCATAACATTACATAATTAATTAGGGCTATGCTAAGTAAATCTCCAAAAGTAAAAGCAAACAAAAGTTCTCTCACATCAGTTCACTTGCTCTTGGATTCAAATCTGCATCCCAACAGGGGAGGGTATTCCCTATGCCTGTTCTCTGTCTAAAGAATGTGCTGCAATGCAGAAGAAATGAAAAGCAGAGAATTGGAGAGAAAGAGCCAAAACAGTATTATATAATGTAATACCTGTAAGAACATCTTCATGCCAACATGGTCATCAGGTTCAAGAGCATCTGAGGGAGCTGGGGGGGCTCAGCCTGGAGAAAAGGAGGCTCAGGGGGGACCTTCTGGCTCTGCAAGTCCCTGACAGGAGGGGGGAGCCGGGAGGGGGGGGGGGGGCGGGCCCTGCTCCTAGGGAACAAGGGAGCAGAGGGAATGGCCTCCAGCTGTGCCAGGGGAGGCTCAGGTTGGCCAGGAGGAGGAATTTCTTGCTGGAAAGGGTGGTCAGGCCTTGGCAGGGGCTGCCCTGGGGGAGTCCCCATCCCTGCAGGTGTTCTAAAGGCATGTGGCACTGGAGGACATGGTTAGTGGTGGACATGGTGGTGTTGAGTTAATGGTTGGACTTCAAGATCTTAGGAGGGCTTTTCCAACCTTAATGATTCTGTGATTCTACATTTCTGTTGACCAAAAAATGCAGGGTTCACTTGGTGCTACTCTACAGCAAAGCAATAGCAAAGGCAACCTCCCAACACTCCCATCTATCCATGAAACGCACAAATCTCGTCACCTTAAAGGAGCAAGCACAGCAATTCTTACACACACACACAAGGCAGAACTCCCACCAGCAGAAATTCCTGGGCAGCAGGCAGGAAAAATCAGCTGCGTGCTCAGTGCCCACACAAAAATCACCTTGTGCTGCACAAAATCCTCTCCATAGACATTCACCTCCTGGTCTCACCCTCCTCTCATTTTCAGTGGGTAAAGAGACCCAAGAACAGTACCTTGCCAATAGCCCTTGGAACCCAGCAGAATCCTGGTGAAATAAAAACCACTCAGGGCACTGCTGAAGGCTGGAGGAGCATCTTGCCTTGTCTGAAGAGAGTTTTAAACTCAGAGAGGCAGCAGAGTGCTACCCAGAGGATATGAGAGAAATGAGGAACCACTGTCTGAGGGTGCCTGGAGATCTTGACAGCAGAAAGATGGATGGGCAGATGTGCTGGAGGATGTGGAGCTTATGCACTCTCTCCCAAGCAGCCAAGGATCCTGTTTAATCCAACTCAGGTCCCGGTTCCTGATCCTCACAGAGGTCCCCTGTGGCACAGTGTGCTTTCCTTACCCCTGAAAAGGCCAGGAGCAGAGCACTCAGCCTGAAACACTGAACCAGAAGGGAATCCCCAGAAACAGAAAGGACTTGGATCTGCTCACACAGTGTCCCAGTCTGGTAAAGAAGTCAGGAAATGATCCGTTGATAATTGTAATATCCATTACACACACGGATTTCAATATTTTTAAGATAGTTCTATGCTTTTTCTGCCTTTTTGCTTGTACTCTACACTGTACAAAGGAGATGGGTTTGTTCCAAGGCATTTTTGTTCTCCTGGTTCATTTGCTGTGTTTGCCTGGCAAGCAGAGAGCCACACAAACCCCTCAGTATCCAAGGTCTGGTGGTCACCCATCCCCACTCCAGAAGAACAGGTGGAGGCTCCCAGACCCAGCCAGCTCATAACTCTACTGTACCACTTCATAAATAATTTTCTTGAGGATTCCTAATCCTGGAGTGATTCCCAACACCTCTATGAATCTCATGAATGTTACCAACTTGCTTCCAAGAGTTACGGTTTTGGTGAGTGTGCAACCTCAGTGTTACATTCTCAGATCTTCCCTGTTAGTAGAATAATAAATATTAACATTTTTGCCCTGCTAATCAGGAGAAGAAACAACTTTTCTATTCATTTTGATGGGTACCACATTAATGTTGCTGGATGTCCACCTTTGACCTTCTTGCTGATGCCAACAACATCCTCAAAACACAAATGTATTTGCAGAGGTCAGTCCTTGCACTTCATCCCTAACCAGAGAATCCTGACTCAGTCTATGGCACTGACAAAGGAGGTCTTCAAGAAAGTCATTACATAGATTTTCTCTCCTTTCTCTCTTCCCATTCATTATAGAAACATTTAGGTTAGAAAAGACCTCTGAGATCATCAAGTCCAACCTTTGACCACCTTGTCAACTAGACCAGAGCACCAAGTGCCACATCCAGTCACCTCTTCAAAACCTCGAGGGATGGTGACTCCACTACAGGATTTCATTCCAGAAAAGTAATGGCCTTGATTGTTAAAATGCATGATATTGTCTAAATAAAACTCCATTTTTTTAATAATTAAATAATATAAGCAGGAAGCCATCTAGGAAAGGAAATGGCAAGGCCCAGTGGATGAAAGGATGAACCAGAGGAACTTTAACGAGAAAACTACATAAGAAAATTTGATTTTTTTAAAAATTAAAGAGTAAAGCCTTTGGAATGAAGCATCTTTCCTATGAGGAAAGGCTGAGAGAGTTGGAATTGTTCAGCCTGGAGAAGAGAAGCTTTGAAATGACCTAACTGTGACCTTTCAGGACCTGAAGGGAGCCTGCAAGAAAGATGGAGAAAGACTATTTCCAAGGGCCTGGAGTGACAGGACAAGGGGGAATGGATTGGTCAGAGTAGGTTTGGATTAGATATTAGTAAAAAATTGTTCCCTGTGAGGGTGGGGAGGCCCTGGCCCAGGTTGCCCAGAGAAGCTGTGGCTGCCCCTGGATCCCTGGAAGTGTCCAAGGGCAGGTTGGACGGGGCTTGGAGCAACCTGGGCTAGTGGAAGGTGTCCCTGCCCATGGCAGGGGGTGGGACAGGATGATATCTAAGGTGCTTCCAACCCAAACCATCCTGTGATTCCATGACAAGCTGAGGCAGAGGGAGCTCAGAGGAGGAATACCAGGTTGCAGTTTCCCCTTCCTGGGTGCTCTGTCTGTATCTGGAGTCAGAACATGTTCAGAATGAATGCTCTAATTTATTTATTTTTTTTTAATGCAGCAATTAGATGTTCAGCAAAGCATATTTCCATCCTAATTCCATTCCCTTCATGCATCCCCCTTCAACTGATCCTATTTGTGTGCAGCATGACTTTTCTGCCATCTATGAGAAGTGTAATTTCTTCTTATGCCACATCAGGGAAAACTGTTGTATGATCCAGCTGTGAAAACCTATTTCCTTACAATGAATTCTTTATTGTTGGCAAACACAATGCTCTCACTACTTAAAAGTTAAATACTATCAGTATAATATATCTAATATTTTATATCCAGTATATTATACCCAGTATATAATAGGCAGTATTTTTTCATATTTATCTTCTGAAAAACAGATCCTCTGATCCCATCCTTACCTAAATGAAGTGATGGAGTGCCATGACACTTGTGTAGATCTTTTCCCTGATACCTAACAAAACCAACAACGAAACTAAATGCAGAGAAAAGTATCTCATTATCTGAATCACAGAGACTTCCCAGAAAAAACATAGATATTGGTAACATAACTGTTGAATTGCCCAGCCACAGGCACCAAGCAAAGGAATTCCCAATATCCAGAACCTCTAGGTCGGTTCCACGGGAGATTTAAAATGAGATCAAGAATTCAGAGTGGTCAACCTTCACATCTGTCTATGACTTTACTTTTTGAAACCTTATTACAGCATTAACTGCTACCACTGCTCTTCAGCAGCTGAGGGGGATAATTTAAGGACTTTGAGTATAATGTAAAAAATGTGGCTTTGACTGAAGCAGCAATAAGTAGAATAGCCAAAAAGAAGGGCAATTTTTCTCTGAAGTGTCTCTTTTACCAAATCACAGAGTGACTCTAAGCCTTTGCTACTGGCAAGGAATAATTAATTCTAAAGCTACTGAGGGTTTGTAATAGCATTAATTTCCATGAACATTTGAGTGCCATAGACATTTTAATTAAAAAAAATCAAAATTACTTTAAAGTCTGGGTGATTTCGGTGTTTCCATTCTAGAGACCACACTTCAACACACCTGTTCACTTCAACAAGGGACATTTTCCCCCATCCTCGTGATGGTTCTAAAATGCTCCCTAGGATTTCTGTTCCACCCTTAGGCCCCTGCAAACTCTGATGAGCCACTACTTGTGTCCCACCTCTGCTCCCATAAAGCTTCCAGGATATCTAACCTCCCCCCTGTGCTCCAGCAAAAATGCTTAGGACACACTTTCCAAGCCAGGCCATTCCTAGGGCTGGTCCTAGGACAGGCACTCAGGGAACTTGGTTGCTTCCCTCACTCAAATGTCCAAAATCCCCTGTTTCCCATGTTTCCCATGTTCCCATGACCTTGCTGAAGGCCTCAGAGGAATATCTGATGTGCAAACACTTGGGAGATGAATCCTATGGAAGTGCTGGATACGGTACCAGAACAGATTTAATTAAGACACATAAACTCCAGCATAAGTCACACTCCACAGCAAAGATCATGGAATCATGGAATCCCAGAGGGCATTGGGTTGGAAGGGACCTTAAAGGTCATCTCATTCCACCCCCTGCCATGGGCAGGGACACCTTCCACTAGCCCAGGTTGCTCCAAGCCCTGCCCAACCTGGCCTTGGACACTTCCAGGGATGGAGTGGCCACAGGTTCTCTGGGCAACCTGTGCCAGTGAACTATGTCATATCATATATATATATATATATATATTTATATATATATTTATATTTATATTTAGTATAGTATAGTATATTTATTTTCCTATATATAATTATATTATGAAATATATTAATCCTATTTCTGTTTGAAACAGAAAATTTAGATATATATTTACTAAGCAAAAGGGGTCTTGACATGAAAGAACTTAAAATTCCTTCCACATCTCAAATGCACCGAAATAACATTATGTGATCTTTTTTTCCCTTCAAGTCATCATGTAGTGAAATTGGAAACCAAGCATACAGCGGGGATTTCACACTGCCTATTTGTTCTGTACCCAATGAATGCATTACAGACAGGGAGTCATTCAGGCTGCTTCTCCTCACTAATTCAGAGGGAAAAATACTCATTGTATTTGTCAGTGACACAGAATTCTCATTGCCCTCATGCCATATAAAGTAATTTTACAAAATGCCTATAACTGGTATAGAAGGAAGACACACATTGGCTTTCAAATTCCCACAAACCACCTGAGCTGTGCCCAAGTTTCCCTGTAAACTCCAGCAATCCCCAAAGACAATTATTTGATCCTCGTTACATCCATCCACAGGCTGCCAGAATGGGCAATTTGGAATGGTGGAAATTAATAGTTTTAATTAAACCATGAAAAATGCAACCACATTAAATGTGCTGATACACCAAGCTGGAAACAGAGATGGATTCATCCATAAAATGCTGCAAGGTATGATGGCACACTATGATTATTAAAGCTTACAAATCAGTTACAATTCTAAAACCATCACGGAGAATAATTACAAGCCTAAAACAAACAAGTCATTTCATTCTCATATCAGGAGAGCTCTTCTCTTAATCTGTTTCTTATCAAGAACTTCTTAAGCAAAAGAGGCTGCACTAAGAAAATCACATTCGAAAAATCTAAAGTCACTTTTTTTTTTTAACACAAACCTAAAACAAGCAAAAAAATCTTGAATAAAACAGTAATGTTATGTAGAAAACATGAAATTCTGTAAAACCTTCACAACCCCAAGGAGAAATATCAAAACAAAGTGGTAGCATCAATGTTACCAGAAGGCCAAATGCTGGGGGCACAAATCCCAGCTGACCATAGGAAATGGTGGAGGAATCACAACAGAAAAATAGGGAGCCTTTGACGCTGAAAATGTGATTTTTGCAAGTGTCTTTGCTAGACAAAATAAATGCCATTCAACTGCTCCCTCTCTCTGCTCCTGTATTCTGTATTTTGCTATGGACACACACAGGTATCACAATCAAACACACTCATGGGAATTTTCCTGGGTGGACACAAAAAATGTCATGAAGGTGCCACCTCATGTCACTGATTCTCTTCCACCCCTTTGAAGACTAATGGAAGGAAAACAAGTTCCCCTTTTCTGCTCTCCCAGAAGTCCTGGGTTTGGCTGGGACAGAGTTATTTTTCTTCCCAGCAGCTGGTACAGGGCTGTGGGTTCGGATTTGGGATGAGAATCGTGTTGATAACACACTGATGCTTTAGTTGGTGCTGAGAAGGGCTCACTCCAAGCCAAGGATTCTTCAGTTTCCCGTGCTCTGCCAACCACACACGGCAGGAAGAAACCAGGACAACAACTCACCTGTGCAAGCTCTCACATGACATGTGTGGGTCCCTCCTATGGGACCATTCCAGCCCAGGGCAGAATAAAATGAACAGGTTCTAGGGGGGAACCATGGTCTTGGCTCCCCCAGGTGAAGTGAACCACACCAAGTGACAGGAGCACCTCTCTCTGCCCATACAACACTCATGGACACTTGGGGTACGTTTTTGAGGCAATGTACCCTAAAAATGCACACACAGCCCAATGGATGAAGGACAGTGGTTTCAGCACAGGGACCCCCTGCCCCTTCTCCCTCCTCAGAGTTTGCCCAGCCCTGCTGACCCAGCCCTACTTCTGTGTCCCTTTCAAGCAGTGACAACCAAGGTACAACAAAAGCAACTCTGTTCCTCCAAGGAACAGAGTTTATCTTGGGTCTTTGAATTTTTTGGGTTCCCTCTTCAAGACAAGCCTCCTGCATTACCTCAGTATTGTCCTAAAACTCTTCTGGAAGCTACCAAAAACTGCTTGTAACTCAGGGTTTGTTTTTTAAACTCTGCACTCCCAACACTCACCTTCTCGCCTTGGCAAAAGGCCCAGCAGAATTTAAATTATTTGATTATACAGCACTGAACATTTTCCACACTTCTCCAAATGATGAGCCAAATTGAAATACAGGGTCCACACAGACTCTGAATATTGTATTAGTTCATCAAGTGGAGATGGAGAGCAAACCTCCCCAAACCAAAATCTTAGCAGGGAGATAAAAACAAGCCCGTGTCAAATTACAACTTAAATTACATTCCTGCAAAAACAGCGTGAACATTGAAATGGGAAAAACTGCCATGCAAATTATACCAGCTGGCAAGATGTGTTCTTTACAAAGGTCTAACATTCTGAGTGATAAATAATGTGACTTCTTGGGGAAAAAAAACCCAAACATGAAGAATCCCAAACTATTCTACGGCAGTGTGAGCCTGATGACACCCAACAGCCTCCTACTACCCAAAATACAGACTCAATAGCTCAAAACACCCTATTTCCTTCAGACTGAATTTATGAGTACATTTTCCAAGCAATATGTGGGAGGCAAGCACACCAAGTGATTATTAAGTAACAGGATTTGTAGAACATAACCTTTGGGTGCATACCCTATGAAATTCCAAATCATTTCTCCCTGGATTTAACATAGTTTGTGTGGGAAGAACCTTCATCTATCCTCTAGGGTTAATGCTGCACTGTTAATAACAGTAATAATGTGATTTGCACCTAAATAATTCCCGCATGAAGAAAAAAAGAGCATATTTTAAATTAAAAAAATAATTCCTCTGGGGCAACGACCTCCAGTTGGGAAATATAGGATGAAACCCAGAGACCTGTGAGGCACCTTTGTGCAGTGGTGCTCCTCATCTTTCACAATCCATGAGAGTAACTCACCAACAAAGGCACCCAGGACTAAAAAAAAACAACGTGGAAGAGTTTGTAAGCGTAAGGATTGGGCTTGGAACCAATCTCACTGTTTATTTTGATGGTGATACTGGTGCATTAAACGTGTTTTATGTGAGGAAATTATTTGAGTCAATGAGTCAATCCCAGGATGGCCGTGAACCAGCACGTGCTGAGACACAGAGAAAGGCAGACAGAACCCCAGGAGGGAGCAGGAAAAGATAGAAAGAGAAATTAAATCATTGTAGTGGCCACATATGCTCAAAACCATTGTAGTGACAGAGGTGCAGCAGGGGTGCTCAGGTGGGGAAAGGGCTCCTGCACTGTAAGAGCAGCACAAGTCTGACATGGGATACAGCTCCTGGCTGTCCATAGTCCTGGAATCAACACCACTGCAAAGAAGGTGCTGCTCAAGCTCCCCTTTTCTTTCATTTCCCACAATAACAAAGGGCTATAAAGCAGGAATGAGCCCACTGAGGCTGGGAATGAGACAGATAACCACTTATGGCTAAATTTACAGCTACTGGGCGGAAAGATTTCATCAACTGGGAGCTGAAGGAGAAAACAAACAAGTTCAAGGTACACCACAGTAATTTTATGAATGTCAGACCCCAGCCGTCTCCCACACCCTGGTGGCACAGTTGGAAGCATCCTTTAAAACTGTTTTTCCCTCCCTCAGGTGCTGGACAGGGGAGCAGCTTTCCCTGCTGACCCTGCAAAGATAATACGATCTGCTTGGCTGCAGCACCCCGAGGTCAGACACTAATTGTACATACTCTCAACACCAACAATATCAAATAAACCTCTGTGCCCAGGGATGACCTCAATTTAATTCTCATCAGTAGCCTATGAGTGGAAACAAGTAATATCAGCACCTACCTACTCCCCAGATCCTTAGGTTTCCTTTTGGACACACTTTTTCTACATCCAATCTCCCCAATGCATGTGGGAGTCATTACAAATCTGAAGCAAAATAATGTGTAAGAGCTGGGGTGAAAATAAGAAGATAAAAGGGGAAGACATGAGGATCTATAAGTAAGTGCAGTGGCTATAGTATATAATATATGTAGTAGCTACTTCTTGTGGCCTTAAAAGAGAGCGATGTTTACAAACATTTGTTTTCCCAAGGGTAGGTTATAAAACACCATTTCAATGGTTTCATATCTGCTTCAAAGATCAGTACAGAAGAACTTCAAGAGATAAGGATACATCATTCTGAAACTCAAACTGCTCTCCAAAGTCCTATTAATGTTGTTCATTCTCCCCTGAAGAAATGAACCCATAACTCACTCACAGAGGTTGAAAGGAACACTGTAAAATTGTCGGTATCTCGCAGGGCAAACGTCTGCATAGGCAAGATAGTGTGGAGTTATGGCACATGTGAACCTCAAGCAACCTTCCCGTTGATATTTAATTACCTGCCACACAACTGTGGCAGTTCCAGCTATAAAAGTGATAGAATCACAGTCATAGAATGGCCTGGGTTGGAAGGGACCTTAAAGACTATCCATTCCCAGCCCCCTGCCATGGGCAGGGACACCTTCCACTAGCCCAAGTTGCTCCAAGACCCATCCAACCTGGCCTTGGACACTTCCAGGGATCCAGGGGCAGCCACAGCTTCTCTGGGCAACCTGGGCCAGGGCCTCCCCACCCTCCCAGGGAACAATTCCTTCCCAATATCCAATCTAACCCTGCCCTCTGGCAGTGGGAAGCCATTTCCTCTTGTCCTGACACTCCAGGCCCTTGGAAATAGTCTCTCTCCATCTTTCTTGTCATCCCCTTCAGGTCCTGCAAGGCCACAATTGAGTCATCCCAAAGCTTCTCCTCTCCAGGCTGAACAATCCCAGCTCTCCCAGCCTTTCCTCCCAGCAGAGCTGCTCCAGCCCTCTGATCCTCTTGGAGTCTCCTCTGGACTGGCTCCAGCAGCTCCATGTCCTTGCTGTGCTGTTCCCAGGGCTGGAGCAGCTCTGCAGGGGGGTCTCAGCTGAGGGGCAGAGGGGCAGAATCCCCCCTGAGACACTGGACTTGAGGTGGACAGAGGTCAGGTGGGGTCTTTGCAAGGGACAAGCCTCCTTGGACAGCAAATGTTTTACAGCCAGCAAAAATATTAAATGTATCCAACTATTACCCTAATAGCCATGTAGGAATGTGTTTCCAACCAGTTCAGGCTTTTCACAGTCCCTCCATCAATGATTCCAATCTGGAGAGCTGCTCTTGTTGGGTGTCTTTACAACTTTATGTTTGTTCTCTTTGCTCACACTCACAAGTGCCACAATCAGCTTTAGAAAAGCTTTCAGATCAGCAAGGACTGCAAAACAAGGTTCCACTTTCTATTTTCTTATGTATTTTTAATTAAGATATTGCAAATATCAGTCATTAGCTCTAAAAGCATGTACTTGTGGGACCTTTCCATTAAAAGCCACTAGTGAGTTCACAGCAGATGTTTCCACTGGATCAAGGAATATCTGAGAGCATTGTATCAGTTTTATAGGTGTATTTATATGTCTGTGCTACAAAACAAGATTATGTGGTTGTGAAAATTGCATCTCTTCTCACAGCACTTAATTTCCAGCAAGTTAAACGTGGCACTACCGATAACCTGCATAATGAGCAAACTTGATGTGAAATAATTCAGGGTTTTCACAGCCTTCAGGAACAATTATGTTAAATATATGGTGATTTTAGTGACTGAGTTTATTCAAACATATCTTCACAACCCTTTCCTCGCCTTTCAGGCCTCCAAGTTTTCTGCTAGGGGCCTTGGTCACATGCAAAAAATCTGCTTGTTGTTCTGGCAGCTGAAAGCTCACCCCTCCCCTGCAGAGAGACTGCTGACTGCAGGGAGCTTTTATTTCTTTATTAAGGAACTCTGGAGGAAAAACCTCGCAGTGAGCAGCAGGCAGGGGACCTGCAGCTCAATGCAATTCTGTCACACTATTTTTTTGTGTTTCTGGCTATAAGAAAGAGCCACTGGACATGGGTGTTATATCCTAGGTGCTCCCTCTGCCACCTGCAGCAGCACAACCATTTACCTTAGGATTGGAAAAGGGAGAGTAGAGGTTTCGTTCCCATCCTTGCTGTGGCACTGCACCTTCCTTTGTGACCTCAGGAGGGGACCAAAGGAAGTTCTGAATCGAGGACTTACTTGGATAAGTAATCTTTGTGTTCCTTTTTCAGGTCATGACAATTAATCTGTATCTTAGGGTTTGCTGTGGGGTTACTTTTTTATCTTCAAAAGACACTGCAAAGCAACTTGAAATTTCCACATCACCTTCAGCATTGCTAAAAAAAACCCCTGGAGCTGGCATTTGTCTGCTGAAGTGAACAACCCAAGTTTGTCAGAAACAAGGAGGGACCAATGACACATCTCTGCTGCAGCAAAGATTGCTCTGGTCCCAGTCCCAGGCTGTTCCCAGGTGTGCCAAACACCTGGAATCACGGAATGGTTTGGGTTGGAAGGGACCTTAAAGCTCATCTCATTCCACCCTCTGTCATGGGCAGGGACACCTTCCACTGTTCCTGTTCAACCTGGCCTTGGACAATTCCAGGGATGGGGCAGCCACAGCTTCTCTGGGCAATCTCTCCCCTTACACCTCCCACTGCTGATTCTGCACCACTGGGGGAATGTTAAGAGGGATGGAGCCAGTTCTCTTTACCACGTGGTTCAAAAGCCAGCAGTAAATTGCTTCCACCTTTGCACTGGCCTGGATAACACTTCTCAGGGACACACAGGAATCTGACACCTTTTCCCACAGGAGGATTGGTTGGTAATCTGCCATCTGCATCTAGAAAGAGCCTGAAATCTTCACATGTCCTGTGGGCTAAAAAGCTGCATTTTTGCACGTGTGTGCATTGTAACAATGGTGTCTGTAAAGGCAGGAAGTGTCTTTTAACTGAACATTTCAGCAGGTGATGATCTCCATTCTGAATGATCAGAATTTAGTGGTGCCAAAGAGCTTTCTGAATTTGACTGTTTGGCTGTTAATTCTGGTATTTTCCACACAACCTTTAGGTTGCAACTATTCTGATTGCTCTGAAATGTGCCTAAAATTATACTCTTCAGCAAAACTCACACCAAATAGTCTTATTATGTGTCATCACCATAGTCACTATATCATTCCTTGCCGTGTCTGTGCTCGCTGTGAGATCACAAGCAAAAGTGGTCACGTCCCTCAGTAAAATAATTTCTGGATAGCTGGAATAAGAGCCGAGAAACCATATTTAACTTTTGATAAAATACAGCAACCTCCACAAAGGATAGACAGACTGATCCTCTACCACTGCTGAATTCTCACCATAAAGAGTTTTGTTTGGCAGTCTCAGATTTACATATTTCCCTCAGCAAGTACCACATCGAACATGACCTTTGTTTCAGCTTCATAGGCTCTCATCCTTCCCAAATATAACTTTTACCAAGTAGTAAAAGTTGGGGAGGGGAGGGACAAGGGCACTTCCTAGCTCCCTGGTGAACACCCTGCACACAACTGTATTGAACTCTCTTCCCAACCTTGTTCCCTTTGGAAGGGAAGTCGAGAGCACGTAGGGAGCTACAGGAGGGTGCTCAGAAAGGCTCTCCTGGCTCCATCATCAAGGGACCAGGACTGTGGGGCACACCATGAAGTTCAGACACCTGTGTCCCATCACCAATAGGCACTCAACGGTACCTGAGTACCAAAGAGTGTCCCATAACTGTTTAATCACAGAATCAGGTTGGAAAAGCCCTCCCAGCCCATGGAATCCCCCCTGTGCCTGATGCCCACCCTGTCCCCCAGCCCAGAGCACTGAGTGCCACGGCCAGGCCTTCCTGGGACACCTCCAGGGATGGGGACTCCAAACCTCCCTGGGCAGCCCCTGACAAGGCCTGACCACCCTTCTGGTGAAGAAAGAGGCACATTCCCATGTCCTGCTGTCGTGCACTGAACCATCAACACCCCCAACCAACAGCAGATCCACAAACCTGGAGTAGATAAGGGAAGGCAGTGGACCCCAAACCCTCAGATTTAATGACAAATACCAAAAGCCACCCGGATTTTAATGCTCAGCCCCGAGCACACTCCAGTGCTCCAGCCCTGAAGAAGAGCTTCCTGCACAGGCTGAGAAGGGCAGGGAAAGAAAACCCAGGGACAGACTGAGCTTCTCTTGCACCAAGTCTCTGTTGGTGGTTTCTGCCACAACCATCCATCTTCCCCTTCTGTCAGCCAAGCACTTGGAGAAGTGTTCCCATGGTCCATTAAGCCAGCTGGAATAGGCCTGGAATTGACCCGCTAATGCAAAGAAATCATATTACTCTGGAAGGTACAATTTGTTACAGGACTGCACCCAGGCTGCAAAACCATTGGTGTGAGAAGCATCTCACTCCAGCTCATCAACTATGCACTTGTGGCACGGGCTCCATCCGGGGCTGTGCAACAGTGAGCACAGGACAATAACCTGCAGCTGTCACAACATTTGTAGGCACAGCAGCCTGGGGGCCTTAACAGGGTTAAACAGGGCAGTCAGCACAGAATTGTGCATGAACGTGTCAAACTGAACTCTTCAACTCTCCACAGAAGCCTTTCCCTGCTGTCTGCATCACTAAGGGCATCACATGCTCATAACAGCAGGAGTAAACACAGTTGCCACGTTCATAAAGAGAGGTGAGATGGAAACACAAAATAGGAAGCTGGTCGTGTGTGGTTTGCACGTAGCCTGGTGAGGGAGGGGAACCAGGGGTTTGGGGCCTGAGAAGAAGTGGGAAAAGATGCTGGCAATGCAGGAAGAGCCTAGAAATAGGGGGAGATCTGTGCAGACAAACGTCAGGGGATGCCCAGAGACCTTGGCCGGTAATGGAGCAACTGCAGGAACACAGAGGATTTTCTGTCCGGCCTTTCCAGCCAGCAGTGACCTGCCTGGTGGGCAGGAAAGTCAGGTGATAATAAGCATGGTGCTGGGCTGAGGGTGGCTCACAGGGCTGAGTGTGGGAGAGAATCAAGGAGGGAAAAAGCTCTGATCTCGTTAGGTTCCTAAATAAACCCCAGCATCCAGACACCCCACAGGCTGCTGATTAACCTGGGACGTGTCCAAATGCAGATCCTCCTTGCCAATCCACACCAGCTACAGCACCACAAGCCATCTGAGAGCAAAGAGGAGCCCCATGCTCAGGGAATGGCTGCAGCAGCACAACTCCCAAAATGCACAAAGGAGAAGCCATCAGCCCTGAATCATGGAAGCAGAATGCTTTGGGTTGGAAGGGACCTCAAAGCCCATCCCATTCCACCCCCTGCCATGGGCAGGGACACCTCCCACTAGCCCAGGTTTCTCCAAGACCCATCCAACCTGGCCTTGGACACTTCCAGGGGCAGCCACAGCTTCTCTAAAGTTTACACAGATACATCCCAGACACGTTTTTGCTCAACTAACTAAAGAAGAGGGCACCGTTGGGTAGCTGATCAAAACTGGAAGCCATGGCTGTATTCAGTGTCTTGGAAAACTTTAACACTGATTATTATTAGTATCTGGAGAAGGAGACAAATTGGGATAAGCTTCATAAAAAAAACTGAAGGCGTGAAAAATATTTTTGCACACAAAAGCCCAATTATTATAAAACTGAAGGCATGAAAAATATTTTTGCACACAAAAGCTCAATTATTATTTGTCATTGGTTCAGCACTACAGAAACCCAAATGGCATTCTTTATAAACAAATATTTTCCTTAGCAAAGTTCTAGATGATGCAGTAAATGATAATAACCTCCCTTAGACTGTAATTTCAACTCTTGCCTTGGAGTATATTGTAATAAGAAATAACTACCCTGTCAGGATAATGCTCATGCAGCTTCTAAAGAACCAATCAAAAAACACCAACCAACCCCCCACCCCCCACCAAAAGAAATCTCAAAAAAAGAAAAAGCATTGACAATGCCCATTTCAACCTGAGGACAGCAAAATCTAAGCTCAAGTGGCAGAAACTATCAATAAACAAACTCCTAAGAGCAAGTTACAGCTATTTCAGCTTTATTACTTATTTAGAGACTATTCATCTTCAGGAAGTCACTAGACAGACACTATTTCCCATTCCACTCCAAAATAATTCTCACATCTTATCCTCTCCTGGACATACTGGGATAAAAAAAAAAAGTGAATGTAGAAAAGGTTGATTTATAGAAACATGACTGTTTTTAAAATCTCCTAAGCTTAGTACTTGCTATTAGTTTCAAAAATAGCATCTCTGCATAAAGGTTCTAGCCACAGGAAAGATAAAACATTTAGGGAAATTATTCATTTGTCTTCCCTGTGCAGAAATGTATTCAAACTTTGACCAAAATTGACATGTTCTGTATTTCTACATGAAATGAAGGCAGAATATGAGCCTGAAGTGATGACATCCATGCCACAGAATCATAGAATGGTTTGGGCTGGAAGGGACCTTAAAGCCCATCCTGTTCCACCCCCTGCCATAGGCAGGGACACCTTCCACTATCCCACATTGCTCCAAGCCCCATCCAGCCTGGTCTTGGACACTTCCAGGGATCCAGGGGCAGCCACAGCTTCTCTGGGCAACCTGGGCCAGCACCTCACCACCCTCACAGGCAACAAAAAAAATTCCTTCCCAATATCCCACCTAACCCTGCCCTCTGGCAGTGGGAAGCCATTGCTCCTTGTCCTGTCATTCCAGGCCCTTGGAAATAGCCTCTCTCCATCTTTCCTGTAGGCTCCTTCAGGTACTGGAAGGCCACAATTAGGTCACCCCAAAGCTTCTCTTTTCCCAACACACCTTGTTCAGGGCTCTCAGGAATCTCTCACCTCTTCATGCAGTTCCAGCTCAGTAACTAGTCAACATTCACACATTTTTTTGCTCAGTTGTTTTTCCACAGGGTGAGCCCTTGCACTTCACCACCTTTTCTAATCTGAAGGGTCTCTTGACCTGTGTGTCCCAGGCTGGCTGGGCAATGGATTGCTGCTGTCGGGATGAGGGATGTGCTCTTGGCAGGGTTTCAGTCAGGAGAGAAACCCAGCCACGTGCCCATGATCTCACCAGCTTCTGTGAGGAAAGGCCAGGAGCATCTGCTGCCCCTGCAGCCCATAGGAACAGCCAGTACCTCTCCTGACCATCACCCAAGCCCGAAGGTAAGGAGCCATCCTTTAACTGCACACTGTTATTTGCCAGGCAGACCTTTAGCAGCAGTGGCTGTGAATTATATATGGTAAACTCAACAGTTATCTTCTCCCCAGAGGAAAAAAAAGAAGAATCTTGGATCCGAACACTAAACATGCTCTACGCTCAAGACAAAAAAAAGCTTAGAAACAAATGATTTCTAGAGCCTCCTGACACTTATCTCCTTGCCATTTGTCACCTTGGTGAGACCACCAGGGAGCAGATGAAGTAAAGGTTGGAATTGCACCTGCAATCAAACATCGAGGAAATATGGGCAGCAAGAACTTGGAGCTCTGAGTACACTTAAAAACCAGAAACAAAATCACATTTTTGACAGCCTTTATAAGTACTGAGGCAGGTCTAACTCTAAGCCACACTCCACAACCATTGCTGCAGAAATAACATGTCACAGAATGGTTTGGGTTGGAAGGGACCTCAAAGCTCATCTCATGCCACGGGCAGGGACACCTTCCATAGACCAGGTTGCTCCAAGCCCCGTCCAACCTGGCCTTGGACACTTCCAGGGATCCAGGGGCAGCCACAGCTTCTCTGGGCAACCTGGGCCAAGGACTCCCCACCCTCACAGGGAACAATTCCTTCCCACTATCCCATCTATCCCTGCTCTCTGGCAGTGGGAAGCCATTCCCCCTTGCCCTGACACTCCAGGCCCTTGGAAATAGTCCCTCTCCCTGTTTTTGCAGACTCCCTTCAGGTCCTGGAAGGCCACAATTCAGTTACCCCAAAACTTCTCCTCTCCAGGCTGAACAATCCCAACTCTCCCAGCCTTTCCTCCCAGCAGAGCTGCTCCAGCCCTCTGATCCTCTTGGTTCCTCCTCTGGACTGGCTCCAGCAGCTCCATGTCCTTGCTGTGCTGTTCCCAGGGCTGGAGCAGCTCTGCAGGGGGGTCTCCCCTGAGGGGCAGAGGGGCAGAATCCCCCCCTGCCCTGCTGCCCACGCTGGGGGATCAGCCCAGGGCACGGGGGGTTTCTGGGCCGGGGCAGGTCCAGCCTCTGCCCCACCAGCACCCCCAGGGCCTTCTCCCAGGGCTGCTCCATCTGCTCATCCCCAGCCTGGATTGATCCCAGGGGTTCTCCTGACCCAGGGGCAGCACCAGCACTTGGCCTTGTTAAACCTCCTGAGATTCCCTTTGCTGTAACAACAGGGAAGTGGTGGAGTCACCATCCCTGGAAGAGTTCCAAAAACGAGAATATGTGGCACCTCACTGTATGGTTTAGTGGGCGTGGTGGGATTCGGTTGAAGGCTGGACTTGATGATCTTGGAGGCCTTTTCCAACCTTAATAATTCTGTGATTCTGTGACTGCACATGCAATCCAGAAGGAAGGCATAAGGGAAGAAACTTCATTTCGCATTCCTGAAAAGAAACTGGAGATCATCTCATATTTGCTGGCAAATGTCCCAAGGAAATGACGACGCCGTGCTGCTTTCGCACAATTCTGCCCCTTGACACTTGAGAAAGGCACCTCTGGAAGGAGCTTAAAAGAGGTGGGGAACCTGGCTCTGAGAGAATCACCAAATATGTTTGGAAGCCAAGAGTTGCATTCTTACAAAAGAGCAATTGGAATAGCAATGGCAAACCATCTTCAGCCTGCCAAAATAATGAATGATGAGCACTTCAGAATGCTCAGTGTGGAGGTTGGCATTTTTGTACAATAGTAAAACAGGAGCTTTTCAACAAAGCAGTAAACATTATTTGGTTTCACATTTCAAACCAGCTTCTTTTAGTACAGTGCTTTTAGGATTAAAACACGGGCACCTGTTTTTGCAGGAGGAAGTTGGTTTGCTTTGGTTTTCCTGAGGGGAGTATTTTTTTAAATTTCTACATTAAAGGTACTCTACGAGCATTTCTATTGTCACTGTCACTATGAAACACTAATTCCATATGGGAAAATAACCAAAGAGACTGACCCTTCCCTATGTTAGTGAGAAGCTGTGCCTGTCTTTGGCACAACTGCACAATGCCCCCCTCTTCTGCAGGGAGACAAATACTGGATAAGGCACAGTCTGGACATCACCAGGACCTCTTTTTTTAACATATCTCTTTGGCAACATAAAGAACACAAACATGTTTCCATACAACAAGTATAAATATAGCTTTAACTTCACTATCTAAGATGTGTTACAGGCTGGAACAAGACCCTCATCTAAATCCAAAATTTAGTTACGGTAACAAAAAAAACCTTTCCGGGGCTGACAGAAAGGGAAGGGATGGAGAGGAAAATGACCTCACCTCTCAGTTCTGGATTCCTGGCCAAGTTGGAAGCAGTCAGATGAATGAAATGAAGTTTTTAAAGCTCCAGCAACTTTCCAGATGCAGCATCACACCTCTAAATGGCATTTCACTTCCATTCTAGGAAGGTGTGTCACATGCCTACTTAATGCCACATACACACATTGAAAATATGTAAATAATTTGATCCCTTCAGGGAAGCAAATATTTCTTATTTATATGAAAAAGCCCTATATAAACTTGTGACACAAGGTTATTTTAAAAAATAATAATAGAGTAACCTTTGGCAATACTGCCAGCACGGCACCAGCATCTCATTCTTAAACGTGAAAAGAGGTGAGATGAAAAACAAGGAATAATAAACAACCTAAAAGCAATCCAAGTGGGACTCAGTGCTAAAAATGGGTGTTCAGTTTTGCCAGCTAAGGAAAACAGATTGAATCAAATGCTGTCACAGCCTTAAAATACCTACACCAGAATGCACCAAATTCCTCAGATGGTTTCAGATCCATAATTTCGATGCAGCCTTTTCAAAGCTTCCTTATAAATTTCTCCTTAAACACGTTAAATACATTAGTTTCAGATAAAACTTGCTCCTCAAATAACTTTTGCTATAAGGAAGGAACAAAGGTCAATCACAACTAAATTGGATTCTTCCAACAAAAAGCAGAGAAAACTCTCAGCCGTGTAATGTGGAATTCAGGGATGGGTTGGTTTCAGAATTAATTACAACTGCCAAGACCTCCTCTAAGAAACCAGACTGGAGCAAACGATGCCAATATGTTTATTTATAAGGTGCAGCCTAGCCAGGGACTATTCCTACTTTCTGCTACAACCTCTGAAGCCCATTCAACAGATCTGCTGTGAAAATCTCTGACAATCCAGTGGTGGGGTTTGTTAGTACCTTCATAAAAGTTGTCTATGTATTAAAAGATCCTGTCTGAAACATCCCTCAAAATGGGGGTGGGGGGGCCTCAGGCACCCATCTCTGCTCCCTGTGAGCAGGGACAGCACCCAGGGAATGGCTGGAGCTGTGCCAGGGCAGGGTCAAGTTGGATCTCAGGGAAAGGTTCTTCCCCCAGAGGGTGGTTGGGCACTGCCCAGGCTCCCCAGGGCAGTGGGCACAGCCCCAAGGCTGCCAGAGCTCCAGGAGGGTTTGGACAACACTCTGAGGGACAGGGTGGGATTGCTGGGCTGTCCTGGGCAGGGATTGGACTCGATGATCCCTGTAGGTCCTTCCAACTCAGGCTATTCTATGATTTTATGAAAACATAAATCTTCAGCTCAATACGGTGAAAAGTATTCTTACAAGAACCTACAGAAAGGAATAACAGGCTTAGCAAATGTCCAGGGTGGTTGAGCAATGTGATTGAGTAATTATCACTCTTTTTCACAAAATAACTTCTGAGAACAATACTGGTTTAGCCTGAACCAAGATTCATGATGTTTTTCATCCACATTAGCAGTTTGGAAAAATGTTCACTTCCTCAAAACACACTGTGATTTACAGACAAGTCCCTCAGGTTACCTGGCAGAGGTGAAAGCCAGGAACTGAACAGACAGGTCACAACATCCCCATGATCTTTAACTCAATCTCAATTAAGATAAAACTTTCTATTCCATGGGGTGACTGCTCACAGAAGATTAATTTTCCACATGGCAGACACTCACAGACTTAGTGGGACAGTCCCTCTGATTGGCAGGATCTGTTGCTTGTTCCAGCATTCCCTGGAATTGCCTGTTACAGACAAGGATTTTATTTAGAGGGTTCTACCTTCCTGCTAAAGAAAAGCCTTTCTTTTCAGAGACTGTAAGGCAGCACTTCTCTCACTTGCTACCTTAAAAAATTCCTCCTCTGCTACTAAAACAGCAAGAATTTTACAGGCCAAATGGGTATTTTAGGTATTAAAATCCTGCTCTCCACTTCTTGCCACAGAACAAAAAACATATAGCAATTCCCATTTATTGGAAATCAAATATGTAATTGTCCATTACAAGAGACATGGAATTTCCAGACAACCAATGACAGGAGACTGCTTTTGGAAGATGTGCTGTTTTACCTGACATAAAGCAGATTTAGGACAAATGTGTGAGAAAGGCAGGACAGAAGATTAAAAAAAATAAGGAGAAAAAATAGGATTACCTTTTTTCCCTTCTACAAACTTCTCCTCCCTTCTCCAAGGCATCTCATTATAACTCAGGCAGTATGTCCATAGGGAAATTATATCTAATAGAAATGAAAAGTAAGGTTCAGATTAGGAACTCTGTAACCTTCCTTGGTGTAGCAGTGATACCTCACAAGGTCAATGGGTCTGGTTCTCCAAACACTGTATTAATTTTAGAGATTTGTAATAGAACAACTCTGCTTTCCAATAGAAACCTCTCGCACAATGAACTTTGGTTGTCCATCTGACTGACCAGTGTCCCAGCAGACAGAGCTGCAGAGGCAACACTGCAGAAGAAACCAAACCAAGGACAGGATTTCCTAGGTTTCCAAGACCCTGGATTTCCAAAATATCCCTATATTTTTTCAAATATATCATATATAAATCACGCCAAAAGAACTTTACCCCCAGGTCAGGGGGCAGCCTTTGGTATCAGCACAGCTGAGAGCAGGGTGGATATAGGGATCTACAGACTCCACACTAGCCCAGAAATCCTGGGATCAGATTATCCTTTCACTTGCACTGATATCAAAGTCTCTATTACAGGATTAAAGTCTTGCAGCCTGGATAATATCCCCTTTTGCTATAAATGTTTTGCATTCCAGAGGAACGCTCCCAAATCTCTGCCCTTCCCACAGTATTCCCTGCACAGTAACCATTTCAGTAGTGCACACAGGAGATTTTTAAGAAAAAAAGAAAGGCTCCCAGCCAGGGGAAAGTGGGCAAAAACCCCAAAACCCCAGGAATCTTATCCCAGTTTTGGTAAGATTCATTCAAAGAAGCTGGAACGTGAACTAAGCTTTGAAAATGGGCAAGAAATTAATGAGCCTTCAAGGTCTGGGCTCTCCTGGAAGGCAGTAGGATTCCTGCTTATGGCTGACAGATCTTCCAAGAACCAACCACAGTTTGTGCTCTACTACAAAGCTCATGTCCATATTTCTCATTTCTCATCCCAGGAAAACAGGGGCCAAATCCACCAGGCAAAGTAAACCCCTGATACATCCAAAACAACTCTGCAAGAACAGGAATTCTCTCAAATGCTTGAACACTCTGTCAAAGACAAGAGACAGAAAATTCTGTGGATGGATTGAGTACCTTGAATTTCTCTCCCAAGGGAAGAAGGACACAGACAGAAAACACAACAACATTAGACCCTCTATGCCATGTTTCTCTTTGAAAATACACAGTCTTTGTATTTTCAGTTTCCACCAGACAGAAGTAAAAAAAAAAAAATTACTCTGGTCATGCTTCTCCAAGGCAAGGACTGCTCCAAGGCCTGACACACTGGCCAATCCAGCATTTCAGGAATTTCAAAGCCCTAAGTCCAACTGCAGAAGCTACTGTTGAGCTGGCTTAGAAAAGCAAGAGGAGTGTGTTCACATTTTCAACTGGTTACACATAAAGCCTGAAAAATGTTTTCATATTTATGGCAGAGCTTTAATCCTCACCTGTAAACAAACTAAACAGCTATAAAAAGTGTGCATAGAAGAATGGGGGCATGGATGTTGCAACATTTCCCATGGGAAATGAAATATCATGGGAAGAAAAACAGTGACATTCTGTAAGTCTGCTCTACCTTCCTCAGACGGGTGACTGATGCTACTGTTCTGTGAAGGACAGAGTAACATCTAACTGAATTTGCTGCAAATTTATTAGGTCACGTAGAAATTTCCTCATGGCAAACTGTACAATTCCTCTAATTACTTCTGCCCAGGGAGGTGTTCAAGAAACAACTGGATGTGGCACTCAGTGCTCTGGTCCCTGCTTTCTTCAGACAAAACCAAGGTTCTTTCAAAGAGAAAAGCTGTAGTTGTCAGTAGCATTGAGGTATTTATGCTCTCTTCTTTCATATGAACATGCATCTCAGATAAAAATTAATGCTAGTGACTATAATATTTTATCTTTTTTTTACACAGCCCTGCCATAAACCTAAGAGTGCAAAGAGAAACTTCCAACAGTCATGATTAATTATATACTACATCATTTTACTACAGAAGTATAAAAAACCTATCTGTGTTCTAATTGAAATGTTAAAACCCTTACACCAAGCTAACCACTAAATAACTGTGAAGCCAGGAAAACAGCTTTTACTTCTGGCAAATTCTCCAACATATTTAATGAGGTGAGAACCTAATACAATTAAATTCCTTGTATTTTAGTAAAGTCTCCTACCTCAGCATATTGCCTTCTGAAACTGTTGAATTCATAATTTGCTGAAATTAAGAACCGAGTTCATTAGCACTTAGCAAGGCCTCTGGCTACCTGCACTCACCAGGAGGGAAAGGTAAAACAAGTTTCACCTCATTAGTAAGCAGAAAATGCTTCAAACTTCATTTCATGATCAGAAAATAAACTTCCCTCCTTAAGAGCTGGCATGGGGAAAACTCATTTGAAAGCATGGACTATGTATCAAGGAAAGTAAATGATGTGTAGAAAAAAATGCAAGAGACTGCATTGTCTCTGACCTTCTATAATTTCATTTCTGCTTTTAATTTCTTATAGGAAATTTGCACTTCAAGACATGACTCTTTGAGTGTTGCAGATTTAAACAGTAATTCACTAACTCAGAACTGTTGCTTCTGTATTTCATGTAATTGGAAAGGTTGTGACTACAGGCAGAGCACACAAAAAGTCCTAAGTCCCTTTTCAGATTAACCAGATCATAGCATTCCATAAGCAGAGAGAAACAGCACCTCAGAAATCCAAGCACCACTGGAAAAGCAGCAAGGTGCTTCGGCATCCTGCTGTCTGACAGAGACACCTGCCCTGCTCCTCTTGGAGCCCAAAAATGCTCCTCATCTTCTTCCTTTCTCTGAGCTCACTTGGCCCATGAAAAGGCTCCTGTGCTTGCGGTTCACACTGTGCAGGTCACACTCAGCGTCTCCTCCTGAGCAGCAGCAGCTACTCAGCTTCTCCAACCACCTCGAGGAACAGAGACATCATAAAGTGATGGGAGAGGAATTACCACAGTGTGTCACAGCCCCAGGGCAGTGCCCGTCCCTGTGCTGGCACCGCTGAGGGACCTCGAGGGCTGTGCCCAGTCCTGGGCCCTCAACAGGAGAGACCCAGAGGGGCTGGAGCGTGTGCAGGGAAGGGAACGGAGCTGGGGAAGGGGCTGGAGCAGCAGAAGCGGCTGAGGGAGCTGGGGGGGCTCAGCCTGGAGAAAAGGAGGCTCAGGGGGGACCTTCTGGCTCTGCAAGTCCCTGACAGGAGGGGGGAGCCGGGGGGGGTCGGGCTCTGCTCCCAGGGAACAAGGGACAGGAGGAGAGGGAACGGCCTCCAGCTGTGCCAGGGGAGGCTCAGGTTGGCCAGGAGGAGGAATTTCTTGCTGGAAAGGGTGGTCAGGCCCTGGCAGGGGCTGCCCAGGGGAGTGGTGGAGTGCCCATCCCTGGAGGTGTCCCAGGAAGGCCTGGCCGTGGCACTCAGTGCTCTGGGCTGGGGACAAGGTGGGGATGGGGCACAGGGGGGATTGAATGATCTTGGAGGTCTTTTCCAACCTGGATGATTCTGTGATTCTGCTGGGAGTCTGGGTCAGACCTGAACACCCCAGCACTTCCCTGCCTCAGACAGTCCAGCAGCAAACCTAAGGCCCAACTACACAGAAAGGGTCCCACCTGCTCATGTATCAGAGTCAAGATCCACTCCTGTTCTCTTTTAGGACACCTGCACTAAAAGCCACGGTGCAGGGAGGTGTTGGAGGGAGGTGTACCTGCAACCTCCTGCCTGAACCCCTTGTAGATGCAGGTTGGTCTGTCAGAGCAGTAAAAGCCTGTGCAAGGTGGAATCACACACCTTGCACAGGTGAGTGTGACCCAGAGAGGATGAGAAACCATTTCTCAAAATTATAGCTTGCTAAATCCAGTTTAATAAACTTTACAACTGGGAGCTGTGTTTGATCATACATACAACTTTTTGCTGTTCTTTCAAACCAGAGTAGTTTCCCAGGGCAGCAAGGGAGTCATACAGGACAAGAGCTTTTACTTTTCAATAATCCACTTTTATATTTACTAGAACAGCTCCAGCTAATCACCTATGCAAGTCTGACACACCCAGACAAAATACTGCTCTCTGTGTAAAGGAAGGCTGGAATGCTCACTGAGCGAAACAAAATATTCTTTTATAGGAATCAGGGCCTCTAAGGAAATCATGGAAGGGAAGAAAATTCCCAAGGACTTGACTGAGACTAACAAATATGTAGGGCAATGTTTACACAAACCCACTCGATCTCAGGGCTGGGTTCTGTGTCAGCCTGTGCAGTTCTGCTGCTGCCTCCACTCTCCAGGTCCCTGTGGGTGATGCATTTGTTTTGCTGCTGCTCTTGGCGGGACTGACTTCACACTGAGGTTCTGCTGAATAAAGTGGTCTGATTTATTTCTGCAGAGACATCAATATTGAAAATACTACCTACTGAAAATTAATAGAGTCTCTGAGAAGCGGGAAGTTATTCTCCCACTGCATCTCTGCCCGACACGTCCGTGCCATCAGTCAAACCATGGTAACTCAAGACCTTTATCAGGGAGCGCATGAAGGATTAATGCTGACTCTGGGGGACCAAATTAGAAACAACCTATTTGAAACTAACTCAAGTTTCATGAAAGCTTCTGCCAGACCTAAAAACTGAAGACACTTGAAAGTAAATACATCATGAACAATTTGGCAATAGAGGCTTTTTCACTGTGATGTTTAATATTGACTCTTAGAGATCAAAACCCCTCCTAAGAATTGCCGTAGTCAGGGAGTCTACTCCCATCACAGCAGTTTCATCCTGAAATTTCTTCAATTCCCTTCTCATCTCTGGCCTTAGAGAGAGTTCTCTCTCTCAGAGAACTCTTTTGAGATTCTCATCTCTATGTTTGTACACTTCTGACCCTAACCTGTGACTGCCAGTGGATAATACACAGCAGAAATATTGGATAACCACCTTTGTTCCACGGCCCAGAACATATCCCTACTCTAGCAGTGAGTTCAAGACATGCTAGTGAGCAATTAATTACTCTCTACCTAATCTATTTAAAACATGATTGTCCTCCAGAACTAAAT
The DNA here is from genome assembly GCF_003984885.1 of Neopelma chrysocephalum. Lineage (NCBI taxonomy): Eukaryota > Metazoa > Chordata > Aves > Passeriformes > Pipridae > Neopelma > Neopelma chrysocephalum. The sequence continues at coordinate 1,984,836 of NW_020897751.1, forward strand.
TACTATAATATAAGGAATTATAAGGGATATCTAATGTAAAATCAACTGAGTGCCTACTCGGTGATTAAAACCAGCTGAAGATGCAGCTACTCCCTTTCAGACTCAGAGCACTTTTGTATCTGACAAATTTTAAGCAGAAGGGATCTGCATTTTCCTGAATTTCTGCACTTTTCCCCCTTCCAGTACCTAAAAAGGGCTTATAAGGAGGCTGGAGAGGGACTTTTCACAAGGGCATGGAGTGACAGGACAAGGGGGAATGGCTGTAAGCTGAGGGAAGACAGGGTTAGATGGGACATTGGGAAGAAATTCTTCCTTGAGAGGGAGGGGAGGCCCTGGCACAGGTTGCCCAGAGAAGCTGTGGCTGCCCCTGGATCCCTGGAAGTGTCCAAGGCCAGGTTGGACGGGGCTTGGAGCAACCTGGGCTGGTGGGAGGTGTCCCTGCCCATGGCAAGGTTGTGGAATGGGATGAGCTTCAAGTTCCTTCCAACCCACACTATAATTCTGGGAATGTTCTGTCCAGACACACAGGAGATTCCTGCTGTTCCCAGCTGGAGAGACCTTGTTGACCTTGCTGACTGCAGCAATTTCTTGGAGAGCTCCACCAGCCTCTCTAAAGCATCACTTTCACTCTAAAGAAACAAAGGAGCTTTTCAAAATCCTTCTTCCACAGCAATTCCAGTCTCTGCAGCAATCACATAAATAAAGCCGCATAAAAAGTGTCCAATCTGGCCATTTGGTAATATTCTTAATTGACTATAATAGCAAAGATTTACAGTTCATTTACTTGCATGTAATTTCAAGTGACTCTTCTGGTTTTTTTTATTTTTTTAAATGAGAAAACTGGATGCAAATGGAGTTCATAGATATACAAGGCAGTATATACCTGGCACAATAAAAAGGATAAATTTGAAGAGAATATGGGTTTCATCCTTAAATTTGTGAACCATAACATAATGAATGCATCTCATTTAACTTTTAAAGCAACCTGAACAACATGCCATCTTTTTTCAAGCAATTATTACCCACTGCAATGACAAAGAAGTTTGCAAGGACAAAAATCTGTGTTGGATAGAAAAGGTCCAAGTGTGAAAGAACAGATTACACTGACCAACTTCATCCCTTCAGCTGTTTCACCTCATCACAGTGAGAACAAAAATCTCACCTTCTCTTCCTTCTAGTTATGTTTGCCATTAAAAGCACTAAGAAAAGGAGCCTTGGAGCACAAATGAAATTTTATCTATACAATATATTTAATTATTACTGCAGCATTTAAGAAGAATGAGGTCTTGATTCCATCACATAACCTGAGCTGTAATAAACTAAAGGACAGGACTGCATGGGTGCTTGTGAAAATGCTGGTTTAGGAGTCACAGTCAAACCAAAAGGTAGGAAAACTTATGTACATATAGGCCAGACTTTTTGGTTTGGGGTTTTTTTTCATCTTATGATTCAACCCTTTCACCATGCTCCTTGGAAAGCTGCAGAAAAAATGGCCAATGTCTTTTATAGTTCTGCACAATAATGTCCTTTTTTGCTTCACCTTCCACATCTCTGCAAAATTAATCTAATGCTAATGGCAAAAGCTTTTTTTTCTCCCCAACAAACGAAGGAATTAAATGATCTCAAAAGCTCCAGTGCTTTCCTCGAAGAATACAAATAAATGAAACAACAGCACCATGGAAACTTTTGAAGAGCATAGCTGGAATTTGAATTATTCAAGCAAATCTAGTAAATCACTCTCAATAATCCATCTTCAAGTACTTCAGTAAACTCAAAGGCCAATTAGCATTTACACATTTTCTGCAAGCAAATCTCCATGGTGAAAAAACGACTTACCACGATCTGGCACTGAGAAAAGAAAGAAAAGAATATCCAACTGCTAAATCGGGTTATTTGCCAAGAGAATCAGAGCAGGGACTCTGCTGAGCCCCTGGCCTGAGCTCACACACATCCAGCACGACTGACAGACAAACTGACTCGTCCTGGCTGGGGATGAACATCCCACCTGCTCCTCGCGGGCGCCCTTGAACTTCCTCTTGGCCCTGTTTGGTTCTGAGTTTGTTGCTTTGTTAAAGGCAGAGGAAAACAGGGAGCAATAGATTGCTTGCTTTGATAGGGGAGACTGTCCTATTCCTCTTCCCTTGTCCAAAGGCCACCTTATTTGCTGTCCCTAGAGTGGAAATTTGCCAGAGCTCTCGCAGTGTTTTTCTTTTTTCTCCTACCAACAGAGGCCTCTCCAGATCATAAATTGCCTTCTCCTTCCTGTTTGCTACAGATCTTGATTCACCCAGCCTAGTCTTTTTTTCTCTCAATCTCTGAGAGTTCAGTTCAAGCCCTTATATACTAAAACTTCCTCAAAACCATGTACTGAGACATCAGATTTTTTTTTCTGTTTTATAATCTAACACTGCAGTGCATCCACATAGCAGTGCACACTTCCTCTGGGAATTTTCATTTTCTCTGACCCCTGGACAGTGGAACACTTCTGAGCTACTAAATTTTTGGAAAATGTCATGTTTATATGTGCTTGATTATAAATATTTCCTTTTTAAATACTCTATTCACGAGATGCGTTGGTGTTTTTATCACTTATTTGTATTCGTAGGCCAGCACAATCTATCATTTATATGGCACATATTGTGAGTGATTTGACATAAATTTTATAATTAGAGGTTTGAGATAACAGTTCCTGGCTATTCTTGCAAAGTTCCTCTGGGAGAGAACAGCTGTATATTGCAATTTTGCTATGACAGCAATGCATGTACAGACCAAATAAAACCATAACAAATGGGAGAGCATCAACTGTAACTCATAAAATGTAATGAGGTATTAAAAATGCAAACATTGGAGCAGTTTATAACTTTGCCTGCTGCAGGATTTAGTATCAGGAGTATCACAACAGTTAAACCTCATGGAAACTTCTCTAAAAATCTAAATTCACATATTTCTGATAACATACAGGGAATAAATTAGAGCACAAATGACAGTGAGTCCAGGCTGAATTTCTGCATTTCTAAACCAATTATTGCTATCTTTTACTTTTTTTTTCTTTCCCAAAACTTCCCAACTTCTGAGCTAAAACTGTGTTCGGATCTGAAAAATCTCTGCTTGTGGCATTTCCCTCACCCCCAGAAGATCAAAGTTTGGTTCCAGCATTTTTAGTTTCAACGAGGGCAGGAATCCATATTCATTTCCTGTCTAGTGAGAGTGTGCCTGGACACCAGCTCTGTCTTCTTCCCTATTTGCTGCCAGGTTTTGTCCATATTTTGCTCTGTCTCCATAGGATTGATTCATCACTCACTGATTCACCCCAAAGGCTCATGAGTTTCCTTTTAACCGCTTACAGATTTTTCTCTCTTTTAAAATGAATCTCAAATATTTACTGGAGAAGATGCACTCCCATCTTCTACAAGTCCATTTAAAGCCATTTAAACCAATTTTGGTCACCCTATGGAACAGGAGGAAAAAGCCACTGGTGTGACCACTAAATACTTGCAGTGTGCTTTGTACCTTCAGAGGAGTTTGATCTGTTTTCCTCCTGTGCGTGTTGTGTCCTAGAGTGCAAATATAATCATTGCACAGGTTAAAAAACTAGATATTTTCTGGCGAGGGTTCCAAACTGCCCTTCCCTCACCTCTGCTCAATTCAGTTTATGCTGTAAAATATCCCATCTCGTGAGCAGACTATTAAGCAGGTATCTCACAGTGCTCAGGCCACGCTCTTCGTGTCCTTCCCACTCCACCCCTCTGCCTTCAGCGGGGTCCGAGCGTGTGCTGGCAGAGGAGAGCACGTCTGAATGCTCTGATGGAACCAGTCCCACCCCACGTGGGGAGAGTCCCCATAAAAACACCAGTGAGATGCAAAGCAAGACATTTCAAAACAACAAACCAAACGTTAATCAGAAGCAAGCCCAGCTGAGTGAAAGCCCAACCTGAAGTGCCTTTTCCTTTAGGACAGGTTTTGTTCGTCTCTTTTCGGTGTATTAGTGGTAGTGTCAGAGAATCACAGAAAAGACCTCCAAGATGATCGAGTCCAACCATCAGCAAAGCACCACCACCGTGTTCACCACTAAACCATGGCCTCAAGTGCTACATCCACATGATTTTTTTTCTCTAATATCCAACCTGAGCCTCCCCTGGCACAGCTGGAGGCCGTTCCCTCTCCTCCTGTCCCTTGTTCCCTGGGAGCAGAGCCCGACCCCCCCCCCGGCTCCCCCCTCCTGTCAGGGACTTGCAGAGCCAGAAGGTCCCCCCTGAGCCTCCTTTTCTCCAAGCTGAGCCCCCACAGCTCCCTCAGCTGCTCCTCATCAGATTTGTGCTCTGAGTGCCCAGAACTGCAGACAAACTCAACATCCCTGTGGCATTGCCTATAATCCTGTGCACTCCAGTGTGGAGCCAGACATAAATTAGGGAAGTTCAACTACTGATCCCTTTGTCAGGAGCTCTCAGTGTATTTCTGACTACAGGTGGGTACCTGCTGCAATGTACTACCAGTTCTAAACCCTCATTTCTCACTTTGGCGTTAAAATGTGTCCCAGGGAAAAGAGATCTTCTAACAAATGCCCTTTTTTCATTAACTAGTGCAATTAGGCAGCACTCTGCAGACTGCAGGGCATTCCTTTGATACAGCACTGGCTCTTCTGTAGGAATATATGATGTACAAACCCCGTTTTACCTGATAAGTGATACTTCAGGCAGCACTAAAACAGTTAAACGCACGTCGCTGCCTCTCCCCCCAGTGCTCTCACTTATTGTGACTCAGGGTTTATCTCTTTAGCCAGACAGGCCATTAATTTTCCTAGGTGTTTATTATCCACATGAAATGTCCTATTCCTCTGGTATCAAGTGTTTTATATCTGTGGCTTCGCCTGTGCGAAATCAGTGAGATGACCAAAGACCTTGATATTATCCTGACGTTATTACTCAATATGACATCTCTATGCCTTGGTCCCCTGAGCATAGTAAAAGTAGTTTTATAGTCAATTTTGTTGCCAAATAAATCAAGCCATAATCCCCTTGCCCCTCCAAGATCCATGATTTTTTTCCCTGAGATAGTCTAGGCACCAAAAGACATACTATACGACTGCCTACTAAACTTCAGACTTCCAAAGTAGATGATGAATTGCTATGGTTTATTAGACAACTCAACTTCTATAGATGCCAAATCACATCAAATCTTGAGATCTTATTCTTAGACTGCAATTTGTGAGAGCTTGGTCTCTTCCTCAAGACCACACTTTTAATGTTAAAAGCAGAGTATGACAGTTTTATCCATTAACTAACGTGCAGATTTTCAGAGAAGGGATGGGTGGCCATATGTCAGAGTAAATTGGTAGTAAATCTTTCTCTTTTCCTGGAGGACTCTGGAAGCTTTGTTAGATCTGTGTACCCTCAGAAGAGTAAGTGTAACAGCACAGAAACCTATACTTCAGCTATACAGCATAGATGGCCTTTTTATTTTTTTTTATTTATTTTTTAATACATACTCTCAAGTATTCCTTCCCCTGCAATGGGTTGTCAGTCTCTGAGAGATGTAGCTCACAGCCACAGCTTAATTTCACACTCTTCCTCCACCTTTGTTAGCACCTTACTTTTATCTTCTCTCAATGGTACCAAGGACATTTATGCCTTTTATGCCATCCAGCACATTTTTTGTTTCCTTCTCCCTCTTTATTTTGCATAAGCTAAAAAAATCCTTTTCAACCAGAGGCACTGCCTGTGAACAGATCTGTGTCCATCTCTTGAGCTCCCTGAGAGCCTCACTCCACCCAGCCTCACCTTGCACAGTCCTCCCCTTTCCTGCACTCAGGATTATACCAGCTCTGATCTGTCTCCTCCTCCCTCTACCCAAGACAAGATCTGCACTGATTTCAAAGAAAAAAATCCATTTTCCTCTTGAATGGCCAGGAAGTAAACATACCAAGATATGTGCAAAACACATGGCTCCTAAACTGGCTGATAGCAAAGAGAAAGGATAAATAAAAGGTAAGTAAAAAAAGGAAGTGAAGGTAAGTAAAAGGATAAGCAGTAAGTGAAGGATAAGTAGTAAATGAAGAGGGCAAAGGAAGAGGTTTGTGCTGAAAATGCTCTGATTTGAAAAGAAGATATTTGAGGGGACAGAGAAGTGTTGAACCCTTGGTCACTGCACAGCCCAGAGGATGAGGACTGACTTCCCTCTCCGGGCACCGCTTCAGGTGAGACACACACAGAGCCAAGGACACCAAAGAAGCTGCCAGTTGGCAGAGGAGTGGACATTCAAAAGAGGATGAAGAATGCAACTGAGGGGCAATGAATGCAAGGGAATGAAGAATACAACATGCAGCTGGGGCTGCAGCCAGCTGACCCTGCCCAGGGAACGGGGCTCTGAGAAGGGAGCAGCCACACTCGGACGTGGCTTTTCCCTCAGGTGCAGTCCCGTCTCTACTGGAAACCAGCACTGCAAGTGCAGTTGCTTAAATGGCCATTCCAGCCCTCAAACAGCTTTTCTGTTTCTAGGAAAATACTTTCAGACCCAAATGGCAGTAACTCAGCCCATGCTCGTCCTCAAAAGCAACTTGTGAAAACAAGGAATGTGAAGTGAAAGAAATATGCAAATTGAGCCTTATCTCTGCACCCACACGCTTACAAAGCATACACTCATTTGCCTTAGTATTATCTACAAATGTCCTCCAGTGAAGCTCTGAGCTGGTGCCACACAATTAAAGCCACATCTGTTAAATTTTATAAACTCTTTATCCTGATAACATCGCCCTTTTAACACCATGCTTTCATTTAACCAGTTTTAAGCCCACAGACAAATGCATCTGCCACTAAATTGCTGTCAGTCAGAAGATCTGTGCCCTGTTTGCCCTGTGAAGAGCTCAAGACAGATGTACAGACTTTGTCTTGTCATGTCATTCGACCACACAGACAGGAGTCAGGGGGAACAGCAGTTATTCACCCTTCTCTTTGAGCCCTCCAATATCCTCCACATACTAAAGCTATAACTCCATAAGGAAACCACAGCAAATCCCAGGGTAATTCAACCCAACTAACACAATGACAACAGCTGGAGCACCAAAAAATTATAAATTCACACTGTCCAGACAACAATATGCAAACCACAAAATTAACCTTTCGCTGAGAACAGTGGACAGACTAGGAAAAGGTAAAGGCCTAAATTCAACAGAACTGCAACATGAAAAAACGTGGCACTGTGTGATAAACTGAGAACAAGAAGACAACTAAACTTGCTCACAAATCTGGCATTACTTACTTGGCAGATCTGATTTCTGCAGATCATCTAAAAATCAAGTAGCTTTGAAGATAAGAGTAGAAAACAGTGAGACTAACTGATTGTTTTTAATTCTTGCATCTTGTAGCAGAGAGACTTAAAAGGGATTAAATGATGGCAGAAATTATTAGTGTCAAATTATTAATGACATAATGATTAATGTCACAGCCACTTAAATGCATAATAGAACAGATTTCTTCAGAGAACCTGCTTTCTGTGAAGAGTGGCTTTGTGAAACCAATCTAAATATTTTTGTCTTTGATTTGTAAGAGAGCTTTGCATGAATACTACACACAGGGGTCTGGCAAAAGGATTCTGAAGCTTCTGCATCACTTGCTATGAAAGTACTACTCTGCTACTTTCATGTAGCTGAGGTTTATCCCGATGAGCTGGTTCAAATGCCCTTTCTGTAATAAATCTCCTACCAGTTGGGCTTCTCTCCTCTGTAACAGTGCATTGTGATAATGGAAACTGCCTGTTTACTCACCTTTTCTTACAAAATAAAGTATCAAACACGTCTCGGCCTCATTTTCTATACTGCATGAAAACATTCGCTCCAGAAAGGAAGAAAATATGACCTTGGCCTGGGCTCTTTTCAAAAACATCTTCCAAGGGAACAGTCACAAAGGGCACACGAAGCGAGGCCATGGATGCAGTACAGAGAAACTCTTCTATTGAACCAGCTCTGAAAATGCCAAGCACGTGGGTAAGAGAAAGGTCCTGGGCAAAAGCTAAACAGCAATCAGGTTTATTTGCCTTTTGCAATTTTCCAAGTATATACATTTATTTTTAATAACAGCCTTTACACACTTCAGACACATAAAATTAAGCAAACTGTCTACAATTCAGCAACTCAGGCACAACCCACTGCTGGCATTTGTGATGTCATTAAGCAACGAAATTCAGTTATACCAAATCTCTATTCTTTAATAACCTTGATAGCTGTTATTATCCAACTAAAAGCACAGTGTCCCAGGGGAGGCAATTCATTGTCTGATCTGCAAATACAGCTCCCAGCTGCCTGTTCAGGTTTTAATTGCAGGGAGCCAGCAAGAAAAGAACAAGGTAACTCCCATGACTGACCAAAAGAGGCTGAGGAGGTTTTTTATAGCTACTACCTTCAAAGGACAGTCACCTCTCTCACAGGGGTGTGATTAATGGAGACACAATCTTAAAAAAAGGAGGATGCAAAGGGAGTGAACTAATCTGGTCTCTGTCATAAATGAAAGACACACCACACAGGAAGGATGTGGAGCTGCTGCAGTGAGTCCAGAGGAGGCCACAGAGATGCTCCAAGGGCTGCAGCCCCTCTGCTCTGGAGCCAGGCTGGGAGAGCTGGGGGGGTTCACCTGGAGAAGAGAAGGCTCCAGGGAAACCTGAGAGCCCCTTCCAGGGCTTAAAGGGGCTCTAGGAGAGCTGAAGACAGACTTGGGACAAGGGATAGAGGGACAGGACAAAGGGGAATGGTTTTAAACTGAAGGAGGGTTGATTTAAATTAGTTTAAGGAAGACTTTTTTTTTTACAGTGAGGGTGGGGAGGCCCTGGCACAGGTTGCCCAGAGAAGCTGTGGCTGTCCCATCCCTGGGAATATTCAAGGTCAGGTTGGATGGGGCTCTGAGCAACCTGGGATAGTGGAAGGTGTCCCTGCTCAGTTCAGGGGCTTGGACTTGATGGCCTTTAAAGGCCCCTTCCAACCCAAACCCTTCTATGATCCTTAAACCAGAACTCACGTCGATTATTAAGTACCCTGGCCAAGATGCTATGATCTATATATTATTATTGTTCTATATTTTACTTCTTCTATAATGAAGAAATAAAAGGCAGACTATAACAGGAACTAAATCTCTTCCCTTGAATCCCAGATGTGAGTAAAGGTGAGGATGATACAATGAGACAACTTGCATATACCCACTCCTACAAGAATCCCCCTATCAGTAAAACAAGTGATCCTTGCAGGGAGTGGGACAGGGATCACACCAAAGAGCAAATAAAAGATACAGCATGGAAAACCATAGCAATAGGCACGAATGAGAACAACTGTGCAAGGGAAAACTTCCCTTTAAGTCCTCTCAGAGCTGTTAACACATGAAAGACAAGAGAAAATCCTCCAATTGAACTGTATCACAGTTAAACAGTGGAAGCAGGAATAAAATCTCCATTATGACTCTAGTGTCAAGTAGAAAAGATAAATGGAGAGAAAACAGTGGCTTGCTGTGGATACCTAATTGGAGTCTCTAGTTCTCCCAAATAATTGGCACTTTTGACTTCTCCCAGCAGGAGAATATGTGTCAATAATGTAATATTTTAGCCTACTAAAACCTCCAAAGATCAAAAAGAACATTGCAAAGACTTTATAAGTGCAGCAGAGGACAAGCAAAAGTATTCAGAGGCCTGTAGGCAGAGCCATATAACAAAAGAGTAGGAGTTGGCTCCTAGCAAGGCAAAAGAGGGAGATCAAGTGGAAATTGTATTGCCTTGACCCAAATCCTGGAGGAGAAGGGCCAGATTCATGGGAATGCTCTTAGCAAAGCAACCGACTGAAAAACAAGAGGTCATGTGCTGAGGTTTGGAAATGAACTAACCCACAAGCAATTACAGATTTTTTCACTCAATGCATTGCTGAAAAAAGGACCCTGGGAAGAACAGGAAACTATAATGTAGTTCTTTTACTGCAGTCTAAAAAAAAATGGTTCAGTACGAACACAAAATAGTCGTTTGCCACTTTTCTGTTCTCGATGGTACTTGTAAAGGGGGAAAATAATCTACAATTCCTTTTAAATCAGAATACATATGGATTTTCTGAACCCTATCAGCAGCTGCCTGAAGCTCTCGCTCTTCCCCAGCAGCCCAAGATCAGGTTTATATTTGACTATCACATGTGACATCAAGTAAGAGACATATTCAGTGCACTTCATAAAACAAATACAAGTGAAAATGAATACCCTTATCTTTACAGAGATGATGATCTTCTCCCAGTGGGATTATTGAAGTGTCCTACTTATCATTTTCACTTTTCCAGGACCTGTCATAATGTTGCCAGAAATTTTTCCATTACCTGCCATGGAAATTGAGTTCAGGCCTACATTGTCTTCATGTTTTTGGAAATTCTGTGTTCTCTGAATCAAATTGTTGCTGAAATGAATTAAAGCCTTTTCGGATACAGGGAAAAGAGTATTCTAAATGTCGTAGTCTTTTTTCTTGTGACTTTAATTTTTTTACTTCAAAGGAATTGCCACCTTTTAATTATATTTTCAGCTCAGCTTAACAAGAACATCATCTTTGCTCCTACCATGCCTTAGAATTGAATTCCTTAGCAGTATTGCAATATCCAGATCTGATTATCAGCAAAGAAAATGGGCATGGCCTTCATTTTTTCTGCTGTTTTCTGGGGTTTAGGATGCTAAAACCCTGTACGTGACAGAGCATAAAGGACTGCCAAGTGCCTGTAAGCAAGAACAGCCAATGCATCATCCCAAAGTGGACAGGCAGGAAATAAAGGATTGGAATAGCCCTCTCAGGACTCCCTGTGCAGTCTCTGGCCACCACTCACCCAATCATCAGTTAAACACTTCCTCGATTGATCCAGCTATATATTAAACACAAGAACATTTTCTGTGCCTGTGCTTTTCCCAGTCCCTCAAGCTCCAAATAACCTCTTTCACCTCTGGAAGTTCAGTTCCTTCCACTGCTCCAGCCAGTTTCCTTCTCCCTGAACAATACCTGACCTAATCTTCTGCAGTTTTCACAGAATCCCAGAATGGTTTGGGTTGGAAGGGATCTCAAAGCCCATCTTGTCCCACCCCCTGCCATGGGCAGGGACACCTCCCACTAGCCCAGCTTGCTCCACATCCCATCCAACCTGGCCTTGGACACTTCCAGGGATCCAGGGGCAGCCACAGCTTCTCTGGGCAACCTGTGCCAGGGCCTCACAACCCTCCCAGGGAAGAATTCCTTCCATATACCCAACCTAAATGTCCCCTCTTTCAGTTTGTACCCATTACTCCTTGTCCTGTCTCTACAGTTCCTGATGAAGAGTCCCTGTGTGACTCAGTTTTATTAGTAATTCCTCATGTGAGAACACACCAAGTGCTTTCAGCAGGTCTGTGGATGGACAGAAGTGTCTGTGAGGGGTGTTGGGTTTGGGGCATTTCCAGTTACATTTGCCTCCACCCACTCCTGACTTCTGCACTGCTCCCATTGCTCCCTCTGGATGGATGGGGCTGAAATCTGTTTCTCTTTCATTTGCTTTGCAGATGGATATTTTCCAACACCCAAAAATACCACTTTCTTTCTCAATTTCTGGGAAGCTTTCCTAACACCGAACAGGCTTTTGGGGTGGGACTCCTCTCAGATGCCTGGAGACTTTTCTTCCTCTTCCTAGACTGCAAGTTAGAAACAGATTTTCATCTCTGGCCTAAAGAAACCCTTGTCCTCTCCACACACAGCTTGATTTGATCCCCTTGGCACGAGTCTGAATTAACTAACAGTCACTCTGAATGCAACCCACACAAAAGGAAGACACTTCTATTTTTAGATGAGGGTAAAACAAAACAAAGGAAGAAAAAACACCCCAGAAATACTGTATTCTTTATTTCCCATCTTTCTGCTTTGCTTTCTCTACTCTAAGAGAAGCTGAGGCATTCCAGACATGAGCTACTGCAGGCTGCGATTTGGGAACTGGAGCTTTAAAGAATTGTTCTAAAGAATTTACTGTTTCCAGTATATCCAGGCAAAGTGATTAAATGTAGACATACAGTGTCAAGAAAATTTGCTCCAAATAATGCTCTCAATGCAGGGGGAAAAAAAAGGAAGCAAATCAATAATGATTCAAGTATAAACACAGGAAATATAAAGCTTAAGAGCAAATACCTGATATCAGAAATTTTAGAAACCACAATGACAAACTGAATCACATTTCTCAGAGAAGATGAGAGGACAGTGGAGAACTAAACCTTGTTAAAGTCTGAATAGAAAGGCACCCAGCTCCCAAGCACAGCGGAGAGCAGACAGTGTTTGAACATGCTGATCACAAGGAACCCAAAATCCTACAAGGAAAGGGTTTTGATGAACTGAAATGAGTGGAAATCAAAATGAAATTCCATGAGAAAATAACACAGATGACTGTACAGGTAGATCAGCAAACACCAACAAGCACACTCAGTATCTGGCACTCGGTGCGTGGGTGTGACAACTGATGGCTTCATTCACAGAAAACCACTTGTCACAGACACTGCTCACCTAAAAATCCCTCAAGGCTCGGGGGAGACCTTTTTGCTCTCTACAACTCCCTGCAAGGAGGCTGTGGCAAGGTGGGGTCGGGCTCTTCTCCCAGACAACAAGCTATAGGACAAGAGGAAACGGCCCCAGGTTGTGCCAAGGGAGGCTCAGGGTGGATATTAGGAATGGGCTGCCCAGGGCAGTGGTGGAGTCACAATCCCTGGAGATGGTCAAAAAATGACTGCATATGGCACTCAGTGGCATGATTTAGTGGGAATGGTGGGATTTGGTTGAAGGTTGGACTTGATGACCTTGGAGGGCTTTTCCAACCCTATTGATTCTATGAGAGGGAAAAGAGCAGCATTGATTTGGGCATCTCACTACAGAAGGTGTAAAACAAGAACAAGCCACAGCACTTGATGGCACTTAAGGGTGTGTCCTGAGTTACACAAAATCACAGAGTCACACAGTGACTTGAAGTGGAGAGGACAAAATCACAGAATGTGCTGAGCTGGAAGGGACCCACAAGGATCATCCAGTCCAACTCCTGGCCCTGCACAGGCCCATCCCTGAGAGTCACCCCCTGTGCCCCAGAGGATCAGCCAAACCCTCCTGGAGCTCTGGCAGCCTTGGGGCTGTGCCCACTGCCCTGGGGAGCCTGGGCAGTGCCCAACCACCCTCTGGGGGAAGAACCTTTGGCTGAGATCCAACCTGACCCTGCCCTGACACAGCTCCAGCCATTCCCTGGCTGCTGTCCCTGGTCCCCCCAGAGCAGAGCTCAGTCCCTGCCCCTCCTCTGCCCCTGCCCAGGCAGTTGAACTGCAGTGAGGTCTCCCCTCAGTCTCCTCTTCTCCAGCTGAACACACCAAGTGCCCTCAGTGTCCTCACACGCTTCCCCTCGAGGCCCTTCAATATCAATAGACAGAAAGGAGCAATAAAATTTCTCAGAGAATTCCCAACATTCCTTTGCACTCACAAAAAAATTAGTGTTAACCTGAGTCTCCAAAACTTGTGTATCCTAAATGTCAAATCTCAATTTCATCATTTTAAATTAAAATTAAAATACAATTACTGCAATTGTTAACAATAAACAAGTGTAACGTGATTAATTATATGTAAGAGGTTTGATGATTAGGATCTGTAACCATAAATTTGCTTCAATTAATCTGAAGTCTACTTTTATTCATTTTTGAGATGATAATTCAAAATCTTTTTATCTACTCTTTCTGAGGAAAACAAAAGAAGGAGAACACACTGTGCCAAATGCAGGTTCTCTATCACTGAAGTTACTTCCTGATATTAACCTTCTGCAGTTTCTCTCCTTAGTTTCACACATCTAAAATGAAATAAAACACACTTTCAAAACTTAATGACTGGTACCATTGTAACACACTATTTGTCATTCACCCATTTTATCAGCTTGTGTGGGAGAAACACTGAGACTGCTTAACAAGAAAAATTAAGGTCTGTGTTCTTCCTCAGTTAATGACAGTATTATTTCTTTGCCAATCATGGCTTTCCCACAGTTCCCCTAACATAATAACATGTTTAGGATATTCTAGTAAAACATTTCATCTAAAATCTTCTTTCTTCAAGAGCTGTTTGCAAGTGCTTTTGCCTTTGCATGTTTACAGGGCACACCTGGATAGGGGCATGGCAGGCAGGGAAGGAAAGCAGGGAAGGAAAGCAGGGAAGGTATCAATTCTTTGGCAGAGCTGTATTAAAGCCATTTAAAAAAACAATTCTTACAATGAAACTGAAAATTATATTATAGCTAAATTATATTTTCATCCATCTGTGGACTAGATTATAGAAGCTCCTACTGGTAACTAGGAGGTCCCAGTGCCAGGCCTGTGTGTCCTAACCCTTTCCTGCTGGGACAACCTCAAGCAGCCAAAGCCTTGGAAGCAGATCCAAGGAACTATCCTGATAAAGAACCCAGAAGTAATCTCTTCTTTCTCCCACCAGTGTGAATTAGGTTTTTTTTACTTCCTGTGGCTTTTCCTCCTATAGAATTTTCCCACCTATAAAATTGTTCTTTCAGCCTTCCTATACCCTCAGAACACCTGAGCTGGCAGAATCTACCTTAAATCCACAAATATTTTCTCCTGACTAGTTCAAGCCCAGTGCAAACCTGGTGCAGGCAGAGCACTTGATAACTTATATTTTCAAAACACTCAGATTTGCTGCAGTGGATGGCAGCACACAGGGGTACAAAGACCTCACTGAAAGGAGCAAAAAGCGTTTGCTGGTTGTTATTTCCAAAGCTTGGAGTCTGATTTTTTTTTTTAGTCTCAAGACCTCCAGTTGCCACCAGGTTCCTTAAATCAGTCACACAAAGGGACATTCTCTGAAGGTTTTTAGAAGGGTTTCTGAAGGTTTCCTTGGAGAAAGGCATTGGATTGTCTAATTAGTGCACTGCTCCTGGAGTCGTGCTCATCTGAAAAGCCAATCACCTGCTCTCAGAGTGTCCTGGCTTTTGCTTTAGTGCTCTTGATCCCAAGTGAGAGCTCTGCAAACAATAGCAATGATCAGGTTATAAAAAGCCATTCCCTGGTTAAGCCTTTTTAAGCATCTGGAACAACAGCTGCCTCCCCACGTTTGCACAGCAGTTTGAGTTTGGAGATTTTACTTATTTACCACTTCACGCAAGGCACGAGCTTATTCATGCAATTCCAATCGCTTCAATATGACTCCATTTTCCTTTCATCATGATAAAACCTGCCTTATTTCCTACAGCCCACGCACATTTGGTGCATCCTCCTCCTTGCATCAGGCCAACAAAACTCCGGTTGTGTATTACACCTACAAGCACCCACTCCAGGGCTTCCCCTCTGGAGTACTTTTCCCTGCACTATCAGCCTGAATTTTAAGTTTACACATGATTTAACTCTGGGCTGCACAGCACACAGAGAGTTTTGATAAGCCTAAACTAAGGCCTGACTCTAACTCTGCCACAAAACAAGGTGTCAGCACCCTCTCAGGACTGTTTGCAATGTTTTTCTCCTGCCATGAAGGAGCACAAGTGACATTCAAATCTGAGCACAAGTGACATTCAGCAGGGCTAAAGCTGACAATGTTTCTCTTCTTTTTTTTTTTTTTGTGACTCAGCATAATGTTTAAAAGATCTATTAGTAAAAAGAAGAGACATAAAGAGGAGGCTGAAACAAAGGCTGATGACTCGACAAAGAAAAACGGAGGGGCAATATCAGAGACACCAATAAGGGCTCTGGCTGAGCAACCACAGCACAAGAAATAACCTCACAGGAGGCAAAAATCATGAAAAAGTTGTGTTTGCTGCTATTTTTCTCCTCTTCATGAATTCAGCACCCTTCTTATTAGCTTCTTATAGGACTAAAAAATGATCAGATGAGAGAAACTCCACATATTCCCGGACACCTCCACCCACCCACAGAGCCCCTTCCAGAATTTCCCAGTTGCTGAACAAAATACCAACAGTTGTGTTCTGCTCTTGACAGTAAGGACTGTGGCACCTATCCCTCCTGCAGGTTTTAGAGCCTTGAGGTATGATATTTTCTTCGAGCAATATATTTTTTAAATTACTATTTATTTCTAATCTCAATCTCACCAAATACTACTATAAATTAGAGGGTATAAAAGCAATGGCTTGTAAAATATTGCCATGAAAAACATAAGTTATCAAGAGCTGACTGCTTTGCTGATTATCTCATACCTATAACCCAAACAGTGGAATCTCCCTGTGGTCTCTCAGCCCTGCTGACAGTGAGAACCTCTTCTGAGGGTTGTTCATTTACAATAATAAAATCTTGATTTTACCTGCTCTGAATTTGTCAGAGAACCACACAAATGTATCCAAACAATTGGATTTTCCTCATGAACTGGGTGTGTATAAAACTACCTTGAGAGCACATTGTGAATCTGGAATCTCTTGATTTTCCAAATAAAAGGAAGAAATGCTTTTAGTTAAGCCAACTTTTCAGGTTTGCAGACTGTGTTTCCCTAAATAATAGTAAGGAAAGCATCTCAGAGAGTGAGAAAAGGCACTACCTGTGCAGAGAAGCCATGAGACACCAACACCCAGCAAAACTACAAGGTCATCAATGTGAGAATTTTTTCTTCAATACAAGTCTGATTTTAAAAATGTATTTACAGAATTAAGGTGAAGACGAATATTTTAAGCAATAGTCTCAATAACAGAATAACCACAACCAGTTTGAGCTGCCTAACTCGAAAAAAATAACCACCAAGTTCCAAAGTGACAGTCCACAGTCATTTCTTTTTCAGAGCATGGTTATAATTACATATATTCTTTTTTTTAACAGTGACTTAGCTTCACCTTGTCGAATTTCAACAATGACCTGCTGAACTTTGAAATCTGGAGCCCAGGGAGTGTGCTCTGAATGCCAGCTGCTCCTGTGATCGATGCTGTGATCTACAGCATCAGCACTCCTTTGCCACTTTAACAGAATAATGTTTTTTCAGGCAGGGTCAATTTAACACCTGGTTTCAGCTCTGCTTTCAAACCATCAATATAATGTGGATGGAAACCTGCCAGTGCAGAAAGTCACACTCGTACCTGTTTTGGTAAAATATTTTGAGGCTTATTTATCCTTAATAAAAATATAGACATAAACAGCTAAAGAAAAGCTGGAGTGACAGGACAAGGTGGAATGGCTTCCCACTGCCAGAGGGCAGGGTTAGATGGGATACTGGGAAAAAATTGTTTCCTGTGAGGGTAGGGAGGCCCTGGAACAGGTTGCCCAGAGAAGCTGTGGCTGCCCCTGGATCCCTGGAAGTGTCCAAGGCCAGGTTGGATGGGGCTTGGAGCAACCTGGGCTGGTGGAAGGTGTCCCTGCTCATGGTAGGAGGTGGAATGAGATGAGCCTTAAGGTCCCTTCCAACCCAAACCATTCTGGGATTCCATGTAACTCAGAACACCCCTTTCCCCACCCCTCCATTCCCAGTTTCCAGACTGACCAGGTTATTTCCCCTGTACTTACCGGGTACAATGTGCAGTGACCTCCTCCAGAGCACTTACAATGGTAAGGGTTTCTTCCAGTCATGGAACATGATTCTATTGACTAGTTCATCATTAGTTTATCCTGAGGTATGACAGTTTATTTTCTAAATAAACTGTGGGACAGTTTAAAGGTTGTTACAGGAGTTGGGGATTGCAAAGATTTGCCATAAGATGGAAATTGCAAAATGACCTGGAATGAGCCATATAAAAATGCATTTCTCCCCTGCTTTGTAACATATCCAATTGTACTCCTGAAGCTTGATACTACAGGTAAACAAAGTTATAAAATATTAACTGTGTTCATTAGGGCACACAGAGAAGGTTTCAGATGACAGGTTACCAAAGCAAACAGAACTGATGTTTCACCTTTAAAATGCAACAGATGCTGTGTGCTGCTGACACAGATCCACGAGAAACGGTCGTGCTGGGAAACAGCTGGCTACAATTCCATGCTTGTCATCCTTTGTCTATGAGTTTGCCTAGACCAGCAGATCACAGGAAGGACATGGAGATATTGGAGTAATTCCAGAGGCCATGAAGTTGCTGAGGGGACTGGAGCACCTCCCCTGTGGAGACAGGCTGGGAGAGCTGGGAATGTTCTGCCTGGAGAGGAGAAGGTTGTGTGGAGACCTCACAGCACCTTCCAGGGTCTGAAGGGGAAATAGGAGAGGGACTGTTCATTGGGAACTGAAGTGACAGGCAAGGGGGAATGGCTTCAAACTGAAAGAGGGGAAATTTAGGTTGGATATGCAGAAGAAATTGTTCCCTATTTGGGTGGGGAGGCCCTGGCCCAGGTTGCCCAGAGAAACTGTGGCTGCCCCATCCCTGGAAGTGTCCAAGGCCAGGTTGGATGGGATGTGGAGCAACCTGGGCTAGAGTAAGGCATCCCTGCCCATGGCAAGGGATTGGAACAGGATGATCTTTAAGGTCCCTTCCAACCCAAACCATTCTGTGATCACAAATGATCTCAGAGCTACCTGCACTGTGTCACTTCATCCTAAAGAGCTTCGAATGGATGCACTCAGCTGAAGGAAAATCATGAGGAAATCAATGCTCAGGACCCTCTCTTAAAAGCCTCTCTCTATTTTGAAGCAAAGCAAATCAAGCCATTCAAATCAGAAGCTGGAATAACGCTGTCAAATGATCACCTTGGAGAAACACAGGCAGCCTGCAGCTGAAATGCAGGGTTTTGATGCTGTGAGAAACCTCGAGGCCAGGAAAAGCGTTTTTATAGAGTGGATTATCAGTATAAAACATACCCAGTCTTTACCAAAGTTGTTAAAGCCTAACACCAAAGCAACTAAAAGAAAAATTGCCTTGAAAAGAACACATTGTGCAAGCAGTCCTTCTCTTCCTTCATTAGTTTTCCAGGGAAGCCTGTTAGAGAATTAAGTGCTCACACATGCCAGCACTCTCCTGCAGTCACTCCTGCACTGAAGGGACCTATTACAGCATTTCCACACATTGAAAACAGTAGGTATTGCTGCTTCTCCAGCAGCCTGTACTCTATGGCTCGTTTCATTTTTAACAGAGAGCCCCTAAATTACAGCAGCTCTGTTTACAATGAGATCAGTAAATACTCTCAAGACACCTCTGATTAAATTTAGGAATAGCAGAAAATACCTCAAGCACTTGTGCTTACAAATATTTCCTTCGGTTAACAAAAGGAAAAATTATGAGTTCATTGAAGCAAATTTTATGCAGGTACACTAGAAGGCCACAACATTCAAAGGTGAGCTGTGCAAGAGATGAAAAAGTCAGATACAAGGATTCTGTGGGTAGTCCTGACAGAGACGAGGCTTCAGGCAGCTCTTATTTCATCTCTGACTGTAAAAATTGGGAAGTTTTATTGATGTCTGGTAGAGTGCTCGTGCTCCTGCCCAGCCAGGGACATGTAAAGGCACCTGAAGGCCTGTCTGGCAGGTCCACAGAGGTTCTCAGTTTCAAAACACTGAACTTGAAGGGAGAGAGGAGTAGAAGTGCTAAGGTTGGTAGGACAGTTGTAAAACACTCCATTAAAGGGCAGTAAGGAGCAGGAGGGAGGGAGGGAAATCTGGATTTCCTGAGGGCTCCTGGTAAGTGCCAGGAGCAGCTGCTCACCCCTGTGTTCCATAAGCACCCGATTTTATTCCAGATTCCTTCCCCTGCCTGCAGCTCCAGCACCTCCATGCCTGGGACACGTCAGCTGTGACCGCACGAAGAGCTCAGCACTCACACACAGGCCCCTGGAAGAGCCAAAACTGAGGTGGTGGTGTG
Source organism: Neopelma chrysocephalum (assembly GCF_003984885.1). NCBI lineage: Eukaryota > Metazoa > Chordata > Aves > Passeriformes > Pipridae > Neopelma > Neopelma chrysocephalum. The sequence continues at coordinate 2,004,583 of NW_020897751.1, forward strand.
CCTCCTTGAGATGATCAATCCTCCTTTAGAGAGTTTCCCATGGAGCACTACAATCAGCTCCACAGGAAACGCAGCAGGGGTTGATATTTTCTCTTCAGACCTCACTGCTCCTGAGCCTTGTTACGGCGTCACAGTCAGAACATCACAGCTCTCAGCCACAAAGTGGAAGACTTGGGTTCAGTTCCCTGTTTTCCCTGGAGAGAATCAAAGGCACAACTCCTGGTGCCTTCTCAGGGAAGCCACACTCAATTTGATGATGCCCTTATGACTATAAAAAAAGTGAAATCTGCTCAGGAAGGAAAAGGGAATAGAAGAGGAAATATGAGTTTAAAGCAAATATAGGAAAATTCCCCTTTACTTTTGGCCAGGGTAGGTTTCATGGTGACAGGTATTTGGTTGTGGTAGCTTATCTCTTCTGTCTTGCTGTGGGTGAAAAACTTTGGAAAATAGCTAAGTTCTGTCTAAAAAAATAATCAGAACCTTTGAGAGTGAGGGATTCAAATAGGGTAACAGTCAAAGCTGAATTGTCCTTCCCATGGGAACTCTGAATTCCACAACAGCTTTCCTTTCTTCACAATATTTAAGACGAAAGAAACGAAATAAATTGTTCTTATACTGGCAGGGAAAGAGGACACATCGTGAACTACTCCCTCAGGGACAAAGTGGGTGTGAAAACCTCCAAGGTGCAAACTGCATGTGTTCCAGAGATTGCAGTTTTCCACGTGCAAACGTGCTAATAAATGCATGTATTTCAAAGAGAACCAAGAAAAAGGATGACAAAAAGGTCAATAGCTGACAAGAAGTTTAAAGTTTTCAATACACTCTTTGCCATCACTGCATTTTAACCAGCCAGTACCTATTTTGAGGAGGAAAAGCAAGGAAGCTCATCACAGGGTCCCAAATATTCCTCTCTGCCTGAAATACTAGACAACAACTGCAGGCCTAAACACAGCAGGTTTTTATCAAACATTGGCAGGTTTTAACTAATTATATTCTAGAAGAACCTTGTTACAATTAAACTACTCAACCAATTTTAAGAAACATCAATGTCAAAAATGAAATATTCACCGGATTTCAGCTTCACAGCTGATTTTATATTTTTGCATGGAGTGGGTCCTACCCAATTTATGAACTGCACTTACTGATTTAAAATATACAAAGAACCAAGACACACCTCCACCCCCATCCTCTTGATATTCATAAAACTGCACTCAGGATCTACCTTTAGTTGCCTTATGTTGTACAATGCTCTTGCAAGGCAACTCTTTAGTCTCCTCTTTTGTCTACAGAATAATCCATAGAAGATTCCTGGAGGGAATCACTGAAGAAAACACGTTCCTTTTATGAGCCTTCCTTAAAGTTGTGTTACTACAGCAGGTTTCTCATGAAGAAAAGGGAAAGCAGGATTATTGCTCCCTATCTGCAGGGGTAAAAGGGAATCTTACAAGGACACATAACTAAGGAAACAATGCAGATATTTTTCATATGACAGGTTAATATTCAAAGTTTGAAACACTCAGGTAATTTGTCTCACTTCTTCCCACTGCAGAAATACCCCTAAAACACCACACACCTCCAATGAAATGTTTAAGCTCTATTCAGCAACAGCTCTGTTTTTTTTAAAGCAAAGTGCCCTCTGTCCACCAAGCATAAAGTCCTTGATAAGAAGCCTAACCTACAGCCAGACAGTAGCTTCTGCCATGCTATTCCTTAGCACAAGTGCCAGTACATTTTTCTTTATTTTCTCCTTTGCTAACACTGTCCCTCTGCTGATCCTGTGGGGATTCAGCTCTGCTAGTATGTTTTTATTTACTGAGCCCAGGTCAAGGACTGTAAGACAAATGTGCCTTGCCAAAAAGGCGTTACTGCTCAAAGGTCAGGAGCACAGAACACATACACACACTCACACACAGCTTTTCCAGGGCCCACAGCTTCCTGAACATCAGTATTACTGCCTAAGACAACACTGCCCTTCCTGCAATCCCAAGCACCAAGACTGGAAGAAGCTGGCAGAAATTACCCTCTCCCTCACTGGGTAAGTTGTGCTTTTGACAGCACAGGACCTGGAACTGGCACTGACACTGTCTTGCTCCTGTCCCACAGGAATGGCCATGCAGGGGCTCTGCCAAACCACAGCTGAGCCTGCAGGGAAAGGAAAGCACTTAAACCAGCTCAGTTTGATGTTTCTGGGTCACCCTGGGGCCGGACGGTGACACCTTCAGAGCCAGGTGTGGCAGGAACAGCCTCCTGCTGTGATCAGGCCAGGCCACCACCAGCAGCTGCCCCACACAGCTCTGGGTCGCTGCCCCATCTCTATCTATCAACTTGATATATATGAAGACCTGGCACAGGTCCTCCAAGGAAGCTCTGGGTTCCATCTCATTCCACCCCTTGCCATGGGCAGGGACACCTTCCACTAGCCCAGGTGGCTCCAAGTCCCGTCCAACCTGGCCTTGGACACTTCCAGGGATCCAGGGGCAGCCACAGCTTCTCTGGGCAACCTGGGCCAGGGCCTCCCCACCCTCACAGGGAAGAATTTCCTTCCCAATATCCCATCCAACCCTGCCCTCTGTCAGTGGGAAGCCATTCCCCCTTGTCCTGTCCCTCCATCCCTCATCCCAAGTCCCTCTCCAGCTCTCTTGGAGCCCCTTTAGGCACTGGAAGGGGCTCTCAGGTTTCAATGGAGCCTTCTCAGGGCAAGAACAGCCCCAGCTCTCCCAGCCTCTTTCTAGCCCGTCTGCTCCAGCCCTCCTCTGTGGCCTCCTCTGGACCTGTGCTTTTTGTGTTCAAAAGGACATTTTTATTACAATAATTTTTCTTTTATAATTACAGTGCCTAAAAAAAAAAAGGCAACAGGACAGGATAAAAACAAATCCTCACAGACACTAAGGAATATTGTGGTCAGCAAGTTGAGAGCAGGAAAAAAACAACCCTGTTGTGTTGTCACTATTACTGGGGGCCAGCACTGAGGGAAGACCAGCTCTCAGAGTTGAATTGAAGAGTTGAGCTGAACCAGCTGCACTGCTCCACAGCCATGGATACAACCCCCACAGAGACAGCAGACTATCACATTAATTAAATATCAGTGATGAGACACTGGGGAAGAATGCACCCCACACGGAGACGTGTGCAGACTGAACAGAGGCATTTTTTTTCCTTGACATTATCTGCAGTGCTGTCTTTCAAAACTCATCATGGATGTCAAACCAGAAGATGCTTCAAACACCCTTGACTGCCTTTTGGAAAGTAATTAGGCTGATGTCTTCTGAGAGCGACAAACTGTGGTACACCCCTGACTGTACAGCTCCACCCTGGGGAGCAGCCCACGATGTCTCTCAGATCTGCCCCACCTCGGATGGATCATATTCTGTGCTTTAAAAAAAAAATGGTGTGGGCTTTCCAGCTCATTAGTAAACTGGGTTTCTGTAAACATCTTTAATTGTAAGCATTAATGTATGTTCAGTGTGGAAAAGAGAAGGTTTCAGAGCAACCTCATTGTGGACTTGCAGTATCTGAAAGGAGCCAACAGGAAAGATGGAGAGAGGCTATTTCCATAGGCCTGGAGGGACAGGACAAGGGCAATGGCTTCCCAAGGACAGAAGGGCAGGGTTAGATGGGATGTTGGGAAGGAATTGTTCCCTGGGAGGGTGGGGAGGCCCTGACACAGGTTGCCCAGAGAAGCTGTGGCTGCCCCTGGATCCCTGGAAGTGTCGAAGACCAGGTTGGATGGGGCTTGGAGCAACCTGGGCTGGTGGAAGGTGTCCCTGCCCATGGCAGGGGGTGGGAATGGATGAACTTTAAGGTCCCTTCCAACCCAGGCCATTCTGTGATTCTATGATCCCCTTTGAATTTTGATATCTCCCCTCACAATTCCTCTAAATGCCTGTGAGACCTGGTCACACAAAGGAGAACACGTGCACTCTCACTGCCTGTGATTATCTGTTACAGGCACTCAGGTGGGATGCAGCAGCCATGGTCACTAAAAAAGGTTATGCTGGGAGGGTTATAAAAGAAACCAAATTCCACAAACAGTCAAGCAAAAAGAAAAAAAAAAAAAAAAAAAAAAGAAGGGAAAACCAGCTGAGAATGACAGGTTGTTACCACAGTAAAATGAAAAAGAAAAAAAAAGAAAAAAACCTCACACAATATTTCTGCTTATTGGCTTCAACTAAAAGAAAGGGAAGCAAGCCCTTGAAATCTTGAGCTGCATGAAATGTTGTAACAAGATCATCAAAACAACAACCGTGCCAGGTGTTTGCCACAGTTCATTTGAGGGGTGATGGCCCTGATGGTCACACACCCAGGGATAGCAGGGAGCCGGGGTTTCCTTGCATAACAGAGGTGGCTTGATAGAAAATAAACTACTGTGGAGGGTTCTGCTTCTGACAGAGGGTGACAACAACCAACCCCCAGCTCCTGCTCCTGTTGGTCAAAAACACTTTCTGTTGGTTTGCTGTAAATGAATATTTTTTTCCTTCGCTCTCCTACAACACATTTATCACTGACTGCAGCGACCAAATGCTGGGAGACAAGAATCAGCTTTTGTGAGCGACTCTGGTTAGGAAGAATTGAGTTATTTGTATTGTAAACACTCATTTGAGAGCAGCCAAACAGCCACCTCTGAAGCCACAGGCACTTCATGGGGCTGGAGAGAGAGGATGGAGGCTGGCTCAGGGTAAAACCTGCTGCAGATCTGCATCCCTCTTTCATTCCAAGAACAAAGGAGGGAAGGGATTTAAAGAGACAAGTATAAAAATATTGCTGAATTGCATGTGACACGTTTCAAGGCTCAGTCCAATCTCTTTTCACTTAGGCATAAAAAAATAGAGAAATTCTCATAATGTCAAAATGAAAACCTCGGTGTTATCGTGTTCTTGATCATCAGTGACATTCAAAAATGCTGTGTGAGATCCCATCAAAAGTTTATTTATCCTCTATTCTTTCAAAAGTGTGTTTTAACATTTTGTGGCAGCTTTATGAATCTGGAAACTTTATCTCTTTTAGCAAACAAGCCATTTTGAAATAGAAATTACAAGCACACTTTGGGGCTAACTTCAAATGTCCATAATGAGTTTAATTTTGTGAAGCAAATGTTAATTATCCCGCCCCTCCGGAAACTATAATTTAGCAAACTCTTTTTAACCAGGATCTGACAAGTTATGTACAGAGATGGTAATTTTCAATACTCTGTGCCAACCAATCACCTCACTGACCTAACTGGGAGTGAATTTACCTGGCTCTCAGCTGGAACAGAGAGAGCCCTATTCATTAATACTGGATACCAGCGTAGACACAGTCCCTGTTTTCCATGGTTTAAAATGGATGCAGTTCTCCAAACCATCAGCTCAGCACCTCCTCAGCTGCCTGGCCCTGCCATGGCAGGGGCTTTCACACAGCACCACCAAAATCACATTTCTTCAGCCAGGCTTTGGCTACCTGGCCATGACTCAGCTCTGGAAGAACAGGAACAGGCTCACAAACGTGGAAGTGCCATGGTTTGCAAAGGCAAAACAAAAACAGCAACAAAGGGGAATGGATTTAAACTGAAAGAGAGTAGGGTTTGATGGGATATTGGGAAGGAATTGTTCCCTGGGAGGGTGGGGAGGCCCTGGCACAGGTTGCCCAGAGCAGCTGTGGCTGCCCCTGGATCCCTGGAAGTGTCCAAGGCCAGGTTGGAGCAACCTGGGCTAGTGGAAGGTGTCCCTGCCCATGGCAGGGGGTGGAATGAGATGAGCTTTAAGGTCCCTGTCAACCCAAATCATTCCATGAATCCACAGTCACACCTGATTGTGGAAGGGTAAAATCCACCCCATCTACTCTCTTGACAGCCTTTGGATTGCCTCTCCACAAAGGTCAACTCCAAATCAACCAACCTGCTTATGCTGGCACAAAATGTGTACCTGTAATTCAACAAACCCTCATTTTTTAATCTTTTAGCTAAACCTTTAGTAATATCTGTCCCCCCACCACCACCAATAGTCACTTTCTGAGGGACTGAAAGCAAAAAATACACTTAAAGAAATAATTTATTACAGGAAATTAAAATCTATGCTTATTTAATGTAATTAGAGACCTAAGATAAAAGCTGGAGAATCTTAAATACTCAAAGTTTCTAACATATGTAAATTGAAGTGACTGCAGTACCTGACAGTGGCAGCCATCCTGAATAGCACTGAGCTTCTGAAAGCTCTGTATCTTCCCAGGAATGCAGAGCATATATTGGGCTGTTGAGAATGTAATGAAAGGGCTGTTTAGGGGAAAAGGAGATTGAAAGCAGTGGAAGAGTTTATATCTTGGTCCCCAGAGTGTAAACCTCAGCTCCTTCAAAGGAGGGCTGTACATTTTAGCAGTGCTTTAAGGGGCAGTGCTTGAGTTTCTTGGCAAAGCAAACCCATCTGACTCTGGCAGTAAATACACTGCAGGTTTAAAACTGTTATTGGAGGTTTGTCCAAGTGAGGTTCTCAGGAATAAAAAGCTTCAGTAAAAGCTTAGCAGCTTTAAAGGAGCAATGTCATTGCTTTGCATGTGAAAGGTCTGCTATGATATATGAGCATTTACTCCCAAATCCTACTGACTTAATTCCAATGCACTCCATAAGGGAAAGTATTTCACACCCTCACAAAGTAAGACCTACGATACCAACATTGTGCTAAACGTGCACAGAGCTTTCCTAAAAACCACCACTTTCAATTCAAAGCTCAATTTCTTATTGCTACTGCTTCTTGAAGCTTTTAAAGGACCATTTCCCCAACCAATGGCTGCACTGACATGCACCAGAATGCTACAGCTTCAAACTTTGACATATATAAGTAAAACTAATACATGTGAAAATGAAGCACCAAACAAGGTACAACACACAAAAGAAATCCCTCTGCCTTCACACAGGGTAGTGTGAAGTGATCTAAGCACTGGCTGGAAAATAATCCATCAAGGAAAAAAGTCAACCATAAAAAGAGATGTCAACACTTTGCTTTGGAGTCAGAAGCCGAAAGGATTTTCAGGAAGCAGCTGTGAAGCTCACCTGGAGATTCCCACGTAAACCACTGATCCACCCCTACATTTTGCTCCTCTAGGAAGTGATCAAAGGTCCCAAGTGGTCAAACACAGGACTGGGAACTCACTGATGGGAAGCACCTTGGGTGCATGGAATCCCAGGGTAGTGGAGAGCACTCACTGCTGGTCAGGACCAGACCTCTGCTGCCTTTAGACAGCAGAAGGTGACTCCTCTGCAATGTTGTATTCACTTCATTAAACAAATAATTAAACTCAGTAACTTTTAAGCAATGCCACTTTGTAAAACTAACTGGCTTCATGAGAATAATTAACATTTCTGATTAAACAGCAAGGTCTTTACATTTTTAACTTCAGCATCGTGCATTTGCTCCTGTTCCCACTGGAAGTCAATTTTACAATTCCCACTGACTTTAGCAAGAATGGAATTAGATCCCAACATATTTGCATGTCGAATCTCTTTTCTTGCAGTTACAGTGCTTTCACCCATGACATGTGCAATTTAATGGTACATTTTCCATGAAAAAGCAATGCTTCATTTTTTTGAAAGGCAGCAGCAATCAATAACACTGGCCAAAATGGGGCAGAGAAATGCTAAAAAACCCCCAAAACTGACACTTGCTGTACTGAAACTCTACAAGGTTAGTCCTGATAATGAGAAAATAGTCCACACAGGTGTTTCCCTCACAAATTTCAAGTAAATAAAGATTCTAAAGTCTACTGGAAGAATACTGAGAACAGGAGACAGGAAAAAAAGCATAGAGACATGCTCAGAGGAAATGTAGGTGTGCTTCCAGCTGGGAATCTGTTATAACCCCAAAGCAAACCACAAGCAGAGACAAAACTATGGCTCAACATGCTACCAAGCATCAAACATCCCACCTGAGCTACAGCAGCTGCAGGGATCCAGCTGGGAGAGGGCACCTGGCTCGGTGCTATTTCCACATGGAAATTAATATGATGCTGCAGGGAAGTGAATCCAGTCACTTCATCCACAGATTTGGACAAACCTCACAATTCTGCTCAAATACACACACGCAACCTAAAGAAAAACAGAAGGGTTTTCCTCACTCACAAAGAAATCTCCTCTTATCCCAGGGAACAAGCGACAGGACAAGAGGAAATGGCCTCAAGTTGCACCAGGGGAGGTTAGGATTGAGTATTAGGGAAAATTCCTTCATGGAAAGGGTTGTAAAGCATTGGAAAGGCTGCCCAGGGCAGTGGTGGAGTCCCCATCCCTGGAGGGATTTAAAAGATGTGTGGATGTGGCACTTGGGGACATGGGTTAGTGGTGGACATGGTGGACTGGGTTAATGACTGGACTCAATGATCCGAGAGGGCTTTTCCAGCCTTATCCCCATGACTCTACTAGACAGGATTTAACAATTCCCAGGACCAGTTTCTTTGTAAGAACCATGGCCTGAGCAGCTTCATTCCCACATATTGCAGGAGCAGCCCTTGAGCTGCATCTGTAGCTGAACACAACCACCAGAGGAGAGCAAGGAGAGCCAGGGGTCACCACCACTGACCACGGGCACAATCACCCATGGAATCCCTTCAGATTTTAGGCAGTGTTTGAATTAGAGAGAGAAAATGTGTGTTGCTTATCTATTATGACCTTAAGAAGAAAAGCCATTTGAAAAGCACTGCTAATTTAATAAATATCAATCCTTTCATTACCAAAAATCAAACCTTTGAGTGGCCTGCATTTAATTCACCTCTCCAAGGTCCAGAAATCAGGAAAGAACCAAAGTCAGTTTGATGCAGCCGCAACCTCAAAACTACTGATGATTTTATTTTATACATTAAGTTTAACTTATTCAGTAAGTTTATTTTCTTCAACTCCTGAACAAGTGCATCTGATTTGTCAGTGGTTTTCTCCCTCTGCCTTTGCAGCCATTGCCTTGAATCACAGAGGAACAGCACAGAATGCCTCTTGAAGCAATTCTGCTGTTGAGCTCAAGTCCTGTGAATCATTTGCAAGATTAAAAATAAAACATGAGACATTTCTGGACCATATATTGATTATTTAATTATTTTCCATTTTAAGTGCACGCTATTTTTGGCACAGAATCTCTATGTTGGCTGGACAGCACAATTAATCTTCCAAAATACCGATATGTCGAAAGTCAATTAGTCAGGTGACAGCATTAATGTTTAGATTCTTTGTTAAACACAATTAACTTTTGAGGTTCTGCAATAATATAGATATTCACCAAAGCAATCTTCACCTTAGCACTGATAAGTGTTTTGAACAACTTCACCCTAATAAACAAACATCATTATGCTGTTTAGGAACTCACACACATAAAATGCAGAAGTTCTCACATTATTAGTGCTGAGACCCAGAAAACTTTCCCAGACCAATTTCCAGAGGAATACAACACATGATGGAAAGTCTATTTCCACAGGCCTGGAGTGACAGGACAAGGGGGAATGGCTTCCCACTGCCAGAGGGCAGGGTTAGATGGGATATTGGGAAGGAATTGTTCCCTGGGAGGGTGGGGAGGCCCTGGCACAGGTTGCCCAGAGAAGCTGTGGCTGCTCCACCCCTGGAAGTGTCCAAGGCCAGGTTGGATGGGGTTTGGAGCAACCTGGGCTAGTGGAAGGTGTCCCTGCCCATGGCAGGGGGTGGAATGAGATGAACTTTAAGGTCCCTTCCAACCCAAACCATTCTGGGATTCTATGGTGGGGGAGAGAATTACCTGATCATTATCCATAATCTGAAGTATATCACCTTTATTCTGAAATTTAGGAAGTTTATTCCTCTGATTAGTCATTCCTTTGAGTTCAGTCAATCTGTGCTGCTTTGCCTTCTTCCCAATTACAACACTGGGATGTTTTCATGCAGTGTGTGGGTGAGCTGAAATAAATTCTCATTACTGCCACAGACAGAGCAAGCCTTGACATCCCATCCGCTTGTTTTGCAGGGCATGGATGGCACACAGCAGGTGGAAAGTTGTTTGTTCAGCTGGCAAGGGAAGGAGCAGATGGCACACAGGGCACACCAGGAGCACGAGGATCCTGCACAGCAGCACCAAACTCCGACACCTGCCCGACCTCTGACAGCTGGGAGGTGACACCACACCAAGAGCAAACCTCACAGGCTTTTCTCCACACTTCTCACTTTTGGGTACTCAAAACCAAAGTACTGAAGATCTTCTTAAAAAATCCAATGAAAATTATGTAGGATCGTGGAATTTGTGGGAACCAATGAGGGGATGCAACAGGGGGAAAGGGGGGAATTAGTGTTGAGGAATAAAGCGTTTCTGCAAAATGTTCTCTTTTCTTCCAAAATGAAAGAATGGGCTATCAACAAAAATCAAGGAGGGAAATGGGGAAGAGTCACTACCTGAACATGACATTTTAAGGATGAGATTGAGAGGCAAACAAAATTCCACGTAGACTCTAAGTTCCCTGATATTCAGGATACCTTTCCAACATTTTCACTTCTCTCACTGTACTTTAAATGATCAAATATGGAACCTGGATCCACAGAACCATGGAATCACAGACTAGTTTGGGTGAGAAGGGACCTTAAAGATCATCCAGTTCCGACTCCCTACCACAGGCAGGGACACCTTCCACTAGCCCAGGTTTCTCCAAGCCCCATCCAATCTGGCCTGGAACACTTCCAGGGATCCAGGGGCAGCCACAGCTTCTCTGGGCAACCTGTGCCAGCTGGACAACCAAATCAGGATTTGACCTTCCCTCACAGGGAAAATGTGTTCATTATTTATAAGAAATTAGAAAACATACACCCCAAACCACCAGTGTGTACAGTTTGTTTTGCTAACCATGGCTTTAAACTATTTTGTGTCACCACAGCTAATTGGCACATTTTCTTTGCAGAGTAAATAGATCTTCAGAAAACTCATAAATCAGCCCGTGTTTGTAAGCAACATTTCCATATCCGATATTTTCTATTTTTGTACAGAAAAATCAAGCTGCTGGAATACCCAAACTCCAACTGCACTCGTCCATGGCTGGGTCAGCTGCTGTTCAAGTGGAAAATGCCATCAATTCTTCCAAGACAGAATCTAAACACATTTCTCAACAATTCAGCTGTTTAACCAAAAATTAAGGGGAACATCTAAGGCAGAAAGGGCACTTAGGCTTCCAAAGTTTTGTGAGAAATCCATTTTTGAAAATTCCTTTTCAGGACCTATTTAATAATTTCTAACAGCCAGAAGCTGAAAATTTCCCAGCTGATAACTACAAGAGTTTCCTTAATTCCAGTAAATATCACTCCAATGTTGAGGTTTTCCCTTTAAGCTGAAAAACAGCTCAGTATTCAGTGGGGTGAAAAGTCCAAATATATGTTCCTTGTGAGTATCTATCCCAGATGGTTGGGACATTTATATGTCTGGGCAAGTTACCCCGAGAAGCTGTGGTTGCCCCTGGATCCCTGCAAGTGTCCAAGGCCAGGTTGGATGGGGTTTGGAGCAACCTGGGCTAGTGGAAGGTGTCCCTGCCCATGGGCTTTGAGGTCCCTTCCAACCCAAACCATGCTGGGATCCTTTGGAATTTTGCCCATGATGTAATTACAGAAGGGAGATTGTGGAGGATTTTGATGACAACTTAGTACTCTTTAGCTTCAGGAATTCCAATATCCATGCCTGTAAAGCCAAATGCTCACAGCTGGAAAGGTCAGGGTACACCCACACTCCACATCTTTGACAGAGATAAAACAAATCCAAGATGCACATGGAATGGCAGCTGACTCCTGGATCTGCAAGAGGCTGCCCACACAGAGCCAGTCAAGCCTGACAATCTGGTCCTCCCAATGCTGTGCCCAGATACTGCATTTACTGTGTATTTTCCATATATAGGAAATATATATATAAATATATATAAGAAAAAAACAGTACTGAAGCCCAGTGCTGCCACAGGTGAAGAAGAGGACCAGACATGATAGTGAAAATTAAGATAAAGTCAATTCTGATGTATTAGTTTCACACTAACATAAGTGGGGTTAGACTTCAATACCAGCTGAGCCTTTAATCAGGGACTGTTCTTATTTGCAGAAATCTCAAATACCTGGAGTGCTTGTTGAAGCTTTTCCTCATTTTTTTAGCTTATAAAAACACAGTCTTATGGAAAACATAAAACCCCCAGACCTTCTCCCTGAGAGCTTTAATGAAAAACACTTGCCAAGGTAAAAGGCTCATTGGTCTATTGAAAACCTGCATCATGATGTGCTTTAAAGCCTATTTTCTGTCTTTGTTGTTTCCTGGATTAATTGAATTCTGCTATTAAGACTCAAACTAGCATTCCTTTCTTGAAGCAGCCATTTATACACTGACTCAGGGAATTGTTTTATATTCCATGATCTTGAGAGATTAAGCCATACTTGGGTTAAAATGGAGATTTTGGGACCTAAAGCTGAGCCCCACAGGTCAAAGGTGCTTGGAGATCAGACTCTACCTTGCAGCTCTCTCTGGCACATGCACATATGAGGGGGAAAAATAATAATCCATTTAACAGATTGATAGTTTTGAATGCCAGAAGGTCTTACTTTGATCCTTTAATGCTCTATTATGTAATAAGTTTGCCAGTAGTTCCTGGCTTCAATCTTGGGAGTTTATAAATGAATATAAACACAAATGCAGTCACCTGTTGGTAGGACAAGAGTCACTTGTTTGGTTGCTTCTGTCTGGTGGGATTCATGCACATCAATAAATAATATTTCCAGTTTCTGTTGCATATCCACAGCTGATGTGATCACTGTAGAATATATATATAAATATATATATACATACTATAAAATTATTCTATAAATCACTGCTAGTGATCAAAGTACAGCCTTTCTCTTTGCAGGTGTTTCACAATTCCTTCCAATTAAAAAAGAAAATTAACAAACAAGTGAGACAGCAGAAGATTCAGCAGAACTCCATCCACAGGCCACCAGAGGACACTGTCACGTCATTCCCAAATACCAGGAAACTAATTTTTGCTTTAACACCAGTAAGTCAAATTTAGATAGATAGAACAACTCTTCATAGAATCACAGAATTCCAGAGTGGTTTGGGTTGGAAGGGACCCCAAAGCTCATCCCATTCCACAACCCTGCCATGGGCAGGGACACCTCCCACTAGCCCAGGTTGCTCCAAGCCCTGTCCAGCCTGGCATTGGACACTTCCAGGGATCCAGGGGCAGCCACAGCTTCTCTGGGCAACCTGTGCCAGGGCCTCACCACTCTCACAGGGAGGAATTTTTTCCCAATATCCCATCTAACCCTGCCCTCTGGCAGTGGGAAGCCATTCCCCCTCATCCTGGCACTCCAGGCCCTTGGAAATGGTCTCTCTCCATCTTTCTCATCAGCTCCTTCAGGCCCTGGAAGGCCAATATTCAGTCACCCCAAAGCTTCTCCTCTCCAGGCTGAACAATCCCAACTCTCCCAGCCTTTCCTCCCAGCAGAACTGCTCCAGCCCTCTGATCACCTCTCCATGTGTTAGTTGTATGCACAGCCATTAAACATGACAAAGAATCAACACAGGATCTCAGAACTGTCTGGGAGTCTTTACACCACACACAAAATAATCACAAATACCATAAAAGCTCTTCCTCAGAATAACATGACCACAGCAAACACCCTCCTGCCTTCACAAGTCAGTGCTGCTGACAAAGCACTGAGCTGTCTAAAATCTCACCCACTGAAGAACCAATTCCACCGTGGCTCTCACGGTCACAAAAGGCAAAGAAATAAATCTAGTTCCACTGGTTTTATCTGTGGGTGCTGGTAGTTCTTTAAAACATGCAGAGTGAGATTTAACAGGTCTTTATTAGATACACATTTAGATCAATTTATGTGGAAAAAAAAAATGAGAGTTGCATATGCACAACTGCTATAACATAAAAACTCTTTACGTAAAGCAAATGTGTTCCACATTATGGATGTAGAACATGTTTTAGGGAGTCAGTCCTATGAAGAGCAGCTGAGGGAGCTGGGGGAGCTCAGCCTGGAGAAAAGGAGGCTCAGGGGGGACCTTCTGGCTCTGCAAGTCCCTGACAGGAGGGGGGAGCCGGGGGGGGGTCGGGCTCTGCTCCCAGGGAACAAGGGACAGGAGGAGAGGGAACGGCCTCCAGCTGTGCCAGGGGAGGCTCAGGTTGGACAGGAGGAGGAATTTGTTGCTGGAAAGGGTGGTCAGGCCTTGGCAGGGGCTGCCCAGGGAGGTTTGGAGTGCCCATCCCGGGAGGTGTCCCAGGAAGGCCTGGCCGTGGCACTCAGTGCTCTGGGCTGGGGGACAAGGTGGGCATCGGGCACAGGGGGGACTCCATCTGAGAGAACTTTTCAAACCTCAGTGATTCTGTGCTTGGTTCCACATTAACAACATGGAACAAAAAAAAAAAAAAAGAAGAGATAAAAGGATGAAAACAAAAGCACAAAAAACAGGGAGATAGAATTAGGAGGTTTTCTGCTTCAACTAAATAGTTTTGCTTCACAAATTAACACTTTATGCTCTTTCTGTATGTGCTAAAATACAGAAACAGATGTCCCTAAATACTTCAGTTGTTCCTTGAAGGCAATACACTGGTACTGTGCTGACACAGCTAAGCACCTATGGTTACAGTGAGATGAAAAGTCCCTCTGACAGGTACAGACACACTTTTTTAAGCAGTGATTTATTTTAATGCAGCCACTTCTTGAAGGTGTAGGCTTCCCTCTTCCTTTGCAGCTCTGGTGTACAGCACTTACTTCAATAAGCTGAGTGCATACCTTAAATGATCCAGGTTATATGAACTCATTAAGTGAATATTCTAAGCACTATTTTTTCCCATCATCTTTGGTGGCTCAAGATTCACAATCTCTCTCGTTAAGTTTAAGAGTGCACTTGAATTGTTAAGTTCATAGCAAATTGTTCTTAGGTTAACCACACACCCTGGATAGCGCTGCTTAGTGCTGAGCATTTTGCATTAGAGGAATTTAATGAAAAATAAGCATCACTTCTGTGTGTTCTGTACAACTGGAACATCTGCACTCACAATAAAGACAAAATCACCTCTCCCAAGCTAAACCCACTCCCCCTGGCTTTAACTCACAGCTCTGTCAGATGACAGCAGCAACAGACCCTGCCCCACACTGTGCCCATTTCAGTTGTAACTCTCATGAGGAGGAGTGATCAGTCACCCTTTACTTTCCTTTCTTTCCCCAGAAACCATCTCACTCCAACAAAACCGTGCGTTCACCTTCCAAAATCAAAATAATGCATAGTCATTCAAAAATCTAGACAAACAGTGAAGACTTTGGAAAGACTGGAAAGCAGAGATCTCTACACAAAATGGACATGAGATGGGAAGCCTCACAGACAGGGAGTGATCAACAGTTGTCCTTCAAAAATACAAAGGAAACTGAGAAGATGTTGCCACAGCTAAAAGCTGAGAACACACATTTGCTGGAAAATCTAACAGAGTTTAGACAGAATTTTCTGTGGCATCTGAGTCTGGGCCATGGGAAGTGCCTGGTTCCTGCTGCACCTGCGTGGCCCGAGCTGAGGCAGCAGGTGTGCAGGCTCTGAAGCGTTTCCAAAGGGAATTAGGCACGTCCTCTCAGGGTGCAGCTGTGCTGGGGCTACATTTCCCCATCCTCTGACGCTTTCCAGCACTTGTCCTCTGAAAGATAAGCCTCCCACAGATCTGCAGTGAGAAAAACAAGCACTCCTGGGTTTGCTGCAAGATCAGCCAGGTCAACTCAAGCCTTCACAGAGCTGTTCCAGACTCGACTGCAGCCCCTGATCTCATTAGATGTGCGTCAGGCAGGGACTGCACTCGGCCCTCTCCGGAGGTCCCTTTCAAATTAAGTTATTCTATTATTCCCCGATCTTTCACTGTTTAGACTAACCCAAGTGACATCAAGAAACTGGGGTGTGTGTTCCTGAAGACCAGATCCCCCAGGAGACACACACACAAATGGCAAAAGAGCCAGAAAGAGAAAGTCTGCACAGCCTTGGCTACTGTTTTCCCATGTATTGACAATCCCACCTATAAAACATTGTTATGATGTGATCATTCAGAGCACAATTTTAACGAAAATTCTCCACTTATTGTGTACATGGAGAGAAAAATGAATATGCATTAAGATGTTACCTAAAGAGAAGAGCACAATGCTGTCATCATGGAGGTGTCCTATGCCTGGGGACTCTGAACACGCAGGTGAATAATGTTATTTACATTGCAGCTGCAGGACTAATAATCTATACTGATAAATGTTAAATTTGGTAGGAATATGTTCTTAGGTACAAAAAGAAAGAAAGCAAACAGGACAATCATTCCTCATAAGATTTGAAAGGAACTTTACTGGTGCTATGGCATTAGAAGGTCATTGCCTTCTCTAGAAGAGCAAGCAGAGATCAAACAGGCCAGGCCTATTTAATATTTTTAGATTCTTAAAACTAGTGAAAACTGGGATGGATTTCTGACCCACACCCTTTCTTTCTGCAGGCAATAAGCACAAAAATTGGCTCTCCTGCTGCGCTGCCCTGATGCCAACAAACATTTCCAGCTCTGACACTTCTGTGACACTGCCTGCAGCTGTCAGTGGGCCTTATCCCACACGACAGATACCCAAGCAAGATTATGTCTCTGAAATGACACTCAACCATCCCAAACCTCCTTCATATAAGTTGGTAAAACGCCTTTTCCAACACCTTTTTACTATGCATTTCACCAAAAGGGTTGATTTAAAGACTGATTAGCCTGTTTTGCAATTATAAAGGCTTTGCACTTGACAAGATCTGACAGTATCTCAGGCTAATGTCAGAGCTCCACAATACTTGTAGAGCTGAAAATGCTCCACAAAGAAATTATTTGAAAATCATTGAAATCAACAATTTTGTTAAAACATGAGGAACAGAAGTTAAACTTCAGGCTGACATCAAAAATTCATTGCTTAATGACTTACCACATCTTACTGAGCTGGACTGATAGCCAGTATCCCTCAGAGCTACTCCTGAAATGCTTCTACCACAGGGACATCCACCCCTGATGCCATCACTCATAGTCCTAGGCCAGGACTATAAAGACTAATGTAGAACTGGCAAACTGCATCAGTCTCAACTGAGCATGGCAAAGAAAAGTAGGGGGAAAACCATGGAATCAAAGAATCATTAAGGCTGGAAAAGCCCTCCCAGCCCATGGAGTCCCCCCTGTGCCCGATGCCCCCCTTGTCCCCCAGCCCAGAGCACTGAGTGCCACGGCCAGGCCTTCCTGGGACACCTCCAGGGATGGGGACTCCAAACCTCCCTGGGCAGCCCCTGCCAGCCAGGTAATTCCAAAATACACTCACAGAAGAGAACATCCACTCCTTGCTCCTACAGTCCCTCAGCTGTGGCCAAGCACACACCAGGAAGTGACTGTGCTCACAGGCAGAATCTGAACACCAGCATTTCTCCTTGGATTTTTCATTTCCCTTGTCATTTAAGATGTTAATGCCTTTTTCACATTCTTAAAACACCCTGTACAGCCCTGAACAGATTTAAAAGCAGGCTGGGGTAGAGAATAGCAGAGAAAGAACCAACACTGTACTCACAGAACCTCCCACCTGAGGCCACCAATGGACTTAATGCATCAAACAGCCCTGGTTATCAGCAGCACCATGTCACATCCCAGTTGTTCTCCCCACAACATGGAATAGTTTGGATGAAGAGTGCTTTGTAGCAAAAACCAACCAGCCCAACATGCCAAACCCAAATAAATGTTGTTAAAACATGTTTTGTGGTCTCGCTACTACGAACTGAAAGCATTTCAAATCCCTGGACCTCCAAAGACACATTATGTGGATGTTCTCAGGTATCTCTTCTAAATGTCTATCAGGTAAGGACAAAGGGCAATGGGCACAAATTAAATACAAGCAAGTACAGCTCAACAGAAAAATACCAGGTTTTGCTGTAAAGAGGACTGAACCCTGGAACAGGTGGCCCAGAATGATTGTGGAGTCCCATCCTTGAAGATGCCCAAAAGCCAACTGGCCATGACCTCCTGGAGCAGAGGGGTTGCACTGCACATTTCCAGATGTTGGCCTGACACAACTGGGCTTGGTCTGGGTGAAACAGGTTCTTTAAACAACTGTTGAAATTAATCCCCTCTTTGATGCATTTTGAACCATGTACCTTCTTTATTAAAGAAATAATATTTACATGTTGCTCTTTATGGTTTTTATGTTACTTAATACTTTGTGTCTGCTTCACAAGGAATTCTTTCTGAGCTTGGGAGAACACTTTCATGGGTGCAAACAATTGAATTCTTTCATAAAGTTGCCCTGCATAAATTACCCCCATCTAAAAGGAGTCCAAGATCAACCAATGTGATTTTTATTAATTCCAGTATGGAGATAGTCCTGAGAGGACCACAAAAAATCCTGAAAATGTAAAAATGTAAAGTTAAGCTTTCTGTTGAATAATGACTATAAAAGACATTCTGCTGAAAGCCTTCCTCAGAATACCCAAGAATTCAGGATTTAACATCATACACTCTGATGTCTAATAAATCAGCACAAAAATATTAATTTTTCATGTAACATTGTGTGTGTTTAAAGCATAACACTGACATTCACTGGTTTTCTAGAGTGGCTAGGACAGCCTGGACATTCCCTTTGATTTCAGCAATTTCTGATCACAACCAATCAAAATATAAACTATGTAAAAAGTAAAATCTCTCACCTCAAACCAGACACCATGCCAGAGACAGGCTGGCCTTCTTACATGAATCTCTAAGGCAGAAGAACCTTCTGTAGATACTCTCACCCCTCCAAGAGCCTGACTTCTTCACATATTAAGTTACTAAAACTGACAGAACACACTGTCAGCTTCATTTCACCAGATGCTACCTGACAATTCCCACGTGGAATTGGGGAACTGCATCTTGAAGGGGATGTAAAATCACAAAAAAAAATGATGAAGAACTTGTCAAATCAAATCATACAGGCACAGAGCTCATAAAGCAACGTGGGTGCATTTATTAAATCAACTTTAGTTTCCATGATAACAGAGGCAATCACTGAGCCACTGCCCCTGTCAGTGTGACAGCAATGCCATGTCCACATGGGAAAACATGCTTCCATGCCTTTGAAATACCTGGAAATGCTGGGGAATGTAAAACAACATAAAACCTTTCCCTTCAAACACTTCCCCCTCCACTTAGTTAGTAAGAAAATAAATGCCTGTTAAAAGCACGAAAGGAGAAATCAATATTTTCAATTGAGATACATCCTCCTGTAATATCCTGGGCTGTTCCTAATGTAAACTTGGAAAACAGTGAGGAATATTAATAATTTCTAAGAATTCTGTCAGATTAAAAAGAAAAAAAACATAGTTTCAATAGAAATTATTTTCATACTTACACAGGAATTCCTATCTGGATAACTTTAGTTCCTCTGTAAATACCTGGTGTTAAAGTGAGAGAGAACTTCTTCTATTGTGCAAAACGTGAACTTTTACCTTCAGAAATACAAATATTCCCACTAATACCACAGTGTTCCATAAAATTTAGGTTCCCACTTTTTACAGTACTAGGGATGTTTAGGACTGTAGTTCAACATGTAGCTGTGGAGCAAGGCTGGAGCAGGTATTCTCTGAGCTCCCCTTACATGCTGATCTGAGGAATCATCAAATGCGTGAGAGAAAAAAGGCCTAAGCAGGGACTGTTCCTCTGAGCCACCAGCAAGAAAACAAATATCCCAAAGATAAAAATTCTTCTTCTTTTTTTAAGCCTGACAAGAAGTCCTGGCTATGCACCAGCTCTTCATGAAAATCAAGAGACTGAATATTTTCAGCTATAGGCTGAAATTAGCAGGGGAAAACAGAAAAAGAAATGGAGCTTCTCATGAGCAGGAAAATGAAAAGAGGAAGAAAAGCAAGTCAGAAGGAGAGGGACTGTTAACAAGGGCCTGGAGTGGCGGGATAAGGGGGAATAACTTCCCACTGCCAGAGGTTAGATGGGATGTTGGGAAGAAATTGTTTCCTGTGAGGGTGGGGAGGCCGTGGCACAGGTTGCCCAGAGAAGCTGTGGCTCTCCCTGGATCCCTGGATGTGCCTAAGGCTAGGTTGGATGGGGCTTGGAGCAACCTGGGCTAGTGGAAGGTGTCCCTGCCCATGGTAGGGGCTGGAATGGGATGGGCTTTAAAGTCCCTTCCAACCCAGGCCATTCTGTAATTCCATGATGGGGAGGAAATTACCTGATCATTACCCATAATCTGAACTACGTTTATTCTGGAATTTAGGAAGCTTATTACTCTGATTAACCATTCCTTTGATTTCCATGCTGCTTTTGTCTGCCTGGGGAAGCAGTGAATTAATTCCTTGTTTTGCTGTGCTTGGGTGTGCAGCTTTTGCTTTCCTTATTAAACTGTCTCTACCTCAGCCGATGAGTTTTCTGGCTTTAACTCCTTAGGATCCCTCGCTGCCTATGGGGGAGTGAGGGATATCACTTCTCTAGAGCTCTTTGTGCCTTGCTCTGATCTCCAAAATTCATTCCAAGAGAGAAACTGAATATATTAATCTTGCCAGAATGCACCACTATTTGTAGCCAATAACTGCTATGACACTTAATTAAAGCTTGAAACCCCAACCCTGGAAGCATGAACATGCACCTGAAACAATTGCCTCTCACTGCACTCCTTGGAATTCTATTACTCCTAGCAACATAGTGCTACCAGGGGGCATGTGGAAAACTTCCTTGCTGATGGCAGCTCCTGTCCTCCAAAAGCCCAACTGCAGCGTTTGTCTGAGCAGAGGACGACAGTTCTCGTGTCTGAAGGCTTCTTACATTCACATTCAGGAGCCTTGGTCGTATGTGAGCGATGGTTTCTCTGCTCAAGAGTATGTAAGGCCGTTGAATGTCTCAAAGAAAAATCAAGATAGTGAGAGAATTAAAAGAACAAGTATCTGTAGCTCCCCAGCCCTCTCCAGGCACTCACTCACTGCACAACCACAAGTTCATCGTAGGAAAGGCACCGTGTTAACACTGACTGAAAGGATCTCAGCAGATGATCTAGTACAGCTTCCAAGGTTTATTCAGCTATTCAGCTTTCTGGAAGAGGAGTAATTAAACCTGTTCTTACTGATGGAGACTCCCACCTGACACATGAGAATCCCCTCGGGTTCACACGTGTACTAAAAGTCAGAGTAGTTTATCTCCAAATACCTAAAGAATCTGCAATCAGCATTCCCTGTCCGTTTAAAGGTTGCCCTGAAGTTAAAGATGTCCCTGCCCATGGCAGGGGGTTGGACTAGATGTCCTTTCAAGGTCCCTTCCAACCCAAACCCCTGTGTGATTCTGTGAAGAGCCATTACACCATTAGTGCCTCGTGTCCAGGGCACACACAGTGACACCCTCAGTGTGTCACAGCAGGCAGCTCCAACACAGAGGATGAATCAAACAGGCTTTATCCAGCTCTTTTTAACTTGACCTTTCTCTGCTAAGCTTCAATTGGCCTCACACAGAGGCAGCAGAGAGAGGACCTGGGGAAAGCTTCCTATTAATAATGCAAACTTTCCCCACATGTTCCAAGCCACTGCTGGGCACACCCAGCGGGATTCCTGCTAAATGGCCCCAGACTCTGGGGATAAATATGCTCTTCTGCAGCCCCTCCTCCCACAGAAACACACACAGACCTGTTTTCTCCAGTTCAAACTTGGAAAAATAAACAGCAAACAATGACTGCAGTTCTGATTTATCATGGGATCCTTAAGGGTGGGAGAGAGTTTGAATATGGATGTCCAGCTGTTCACCCAGCACTGCCATCTTGCCAAGAGGAGGTTCAGGGTGGATATTAGGAAACGTTTCTGCACTAAAAGATTGGTTAAGCATTGGATGGGGATGCCCAGGGCAGTGGTGGAGTCACCATCCCTGGAAGTGTTCAAGGCACAAGTAGGTGCAGGACTCTCTAATATGGCTTAGTGGGCACGGTGGGATCTGGTCAAAGGTTGGATTTGGTGATCGTGGAGATCTTTTCCAACCTTAATGATGCTATGCTTTTATGAATTATACTGGATTCCACCACCCACTGGTTACACTAACCCACCTTAAGCAGCTTTTTAACTTTGCTCAGCACGTTTGGCACTTCACCCCTCTCGGAGAGAATCCCTGCTGTGCTCCAGTGCTCCACAGACCCATCCTGTCCTGCTTTCCCAGCACCTCCTGACAAAGCATTTCAAGAATTCTTATGACCTTCACACCCAGGGGAGTTGTCCACATGTTTGAAGCACATGTGCCAATGGAAGTTCACACAAAAAGCAGAGAGGGACAGGCATTCTCTGCTTCAAGTACATAAAGCACCAAAATACAACTGGAGGATGCAAAGTAACCGCCCAGCCCTCCTTTGGTGCATCTGCTATTGGGAAAACATCATCACCAAGTCTGTCATGCAAATAAGTGAACATCCCATTGCACTCCTAATTATCTAATTAACCTCCTTCGAGTAATATCTCACAACCTTATTTCCCCTCAGCACCCAGGAACTGCTGCTTTTAGGGAATCCTGCAAATAAGGAGTTATCAAAATGTTCATGCAGTCCATGTTTTCTGCTTTAGAAAAGAAAATAAATGGGGTTTCTGTTGTTTTCTTGTACTATGCTCAGATGTATGCCAACCTCTGACCCTGACAGGGACCAGTTCCTTTTTACAAACTCCTAGTGATTTTCTTTATTAAAAATAAGTGCTATACAAATATGAACACTTGCAACCAGAGAAGATCTGTGATATTCTAATAACATTTTTTAATCATTTTCATGTCCTTCATAAATCCTTTAAAGCTCAGTTTTTCACAACTGGATCCCAGTACTTATCTTTTTTAACATCACTCTTTTCAAAATGTCAAATTAAATGTTTAACAATCTTGTTGACACCCAAAAGCTTCTCAGCTTCCATCAGATAAAACAAAGTGCTGTTAGCCCAGCATCAATCTCAAAATGTTATTAGCTTTGCTTTGCATTTTGTGCAGGCACCTTAAATATTACATGCAATTAACAGTCTTTTGATCTTCAAAGGCTCATGTGCAGGGGTCTGTAACCTTTCCTGGGTACCAAAGTCAGAGGGACATCTGCTTTTGGGTTAATTTACCAAAACCCAGACAATTTCCACTGATTTTGCAATATATTCTGCATTAAATACATCTAGACTTCTCATAGCCAACATGAAAGAAGACGGTAAAGCTTGTTTTTATCTTCTCTTGTGGTTTAAAAACATTCTGTAGAATATTTTTAGACTAATATTTTAAATAATCAGAACTATTTAGCAGTCTAAAATCATGCCAATTAACACAAAGGTCCAACTGCCAACAAATACTGAATTTTCCAAACAAAAGCCCTCGTTTCAGGTGCTCTCATTCTTCCTTTAGACAAGACCTCTTGAAGGCCGAATGGCCACAGGTTTCAGGTCGGCTCCAGAAGCTGAGCCAATCACTTCAACACAGAAATTAGAGTTGTGAAACACTGAAACCATTCCCAGTTAATCAGATATGTGATCATGGAAAATCTAGAACATTCTAAGCGTGACTGAAAATGGGGTTTGTTACTAGTGAAACAACATTCCTTTATCATTCACAACTTACCAAATTGCTTTGCTGCCAACCTCTTTGTTCCAATCCAATGCCCAAAGATCAAACACAGCCCTAAGCATAAAACACCTCCTAAATTCAAGAGAAGTTCATATTGAGTATCTGAAGGCCTTTTAGAGTTGTGAGCTCTACTGGCTCTGCACAACACAAATGAGGGCAGAGCAGCCACTGTTTATAATTCCATTGTTCACATATCAGGGGAAACACATTGAAAATTATTACCCTGAATAAAACTACAGTGAAATTAAAAAGAGAGTTTTACTAATCAGAGCAACACGTTTGTGGAACAGACTCTATAAAACAACACTTGGCTAAAAGCATTAACTACCAGTCAGCTGGAGCTTGGTTTTCTGCGAGGAAGTGCAGGGTGTGATTGCTCTGAGGGAAGGCAGGTGGAAATTCATGGTCTTCACAGTCCTTTTGAAGGAAAAATACACCAAATCATAATAAATATTCAAGTACTCCTGAAAACCTCAAGTATTTCCAGAGCCCTGGCACTGAAATGGAGAAATCCATCACATAACAAAAACTGCACTTCAGTGGGAGAGGGAAAAATGTGTCGGGCAAATAAATTCTGTGGGAGATGAACAGTAGTACAGTAGTTGAAAGAAAAGAAAAAGAGCATAAAGCCATCTTAATTTCATTAAAAACCACAATACAGAATTTTGTATAGCCTTAAACACTCTTGATTATTCACAAAACAGCCAAAGAATGAACAGATTTCATATGTAAACTATAGATAACTCTTAGGGTAGCTCCATGATTGTGCTACTTCCCTGGTTATTCTGTTGCTTTTCCAAATCTTACAAAGTCCTTGCCTCATAAATCACTGAGATGCTTCCAATATATCACCCCCATCATAATCTGCTTATAGAGCTTTATGGTCTTTGCTCATTTAAAACCAGTTTTTCTACTTGCTGGTACTGACAAAACCCAAACCACAGGCTTTGCTCAGCACTTGGTCTCAGTTGGGATCTTCAGACACCACCCAAATTATTAAAAATAAACACGAGGCCCTGAGGAGACTCCCAACCACTTAAATCTAAAAATCACATGTATTTATTGCCTTCCTGTGCAAGTGGTTCCAAAACCGGAGAAGCTTGTAGACAAAACAGACCTCAGAGAAAACTCAAAATCTACTAATTTTTCTTTTATTTTAGAAAAAAAAAAAAACCTTTAATTTCCCTCACCAGAGTGCTTTCAAACTAATGGTTCAGTTTTTTCCCCTCTAAGTGATATTTTGCAGGACTGTGTTCTCTTACTTTTCACTCCACATATATTCACCTACTCCCAGATACTTGCAGACATTCCAGCTGCAAAGAAGTTTCTCCTGACATAATTGTGAAATATTACAGCTGTAGATTTTCTTCTCCTGTTCCTCTTTTGCTTCTATTTTAAAAAATAAAACAGTATTTGATCCAATTTCTTGATTTCCTGGTTCAGTTGAGTCAGCTGGTTTTGGTTCACAGAGCTGGAAATTGCTATTACCTGATAGTAGAAATGAATAGACCAAAATTATTTAAAAAAAAAGAACTCATGCCAAATTTACTTTTTAGTTTTAAAACCTAGATTTGCTTAAGTAACCAAATCCTTTTTTATTTTCATATTAGCCAGGGGAAATTTGAGAACATTTGGCATTAGCATCTATTAAATAAAAATTACAGATAAAAGTACTGGGTTCCATTTCAGAATTTGCTTATATGTACACTAGAGATGTGAAACTACGTGCTGAGAAAGTGAAGTTACCCAGGACTGGTAAAGATACCAGAAACCATTCTCACAGAATCATGGAATCACAAAATGGTTTGGGTTGGAAGGAACTTGAAGCTCATCCCATTCCACAACCTTGCCATGGGCAGGGACACCTCCCACCAGCCCAGGTTGCTCCAAGCCCTGTCCAACCTGGCCTTGGACACTTGCAGGGATCCAGGGGCAGCCACAGCTTCTCTGGGCAACCTGTGCCAAGGCCTCACCACCCTCAAAGGGAAGGATTTCTTCCCAACATCCCATCTAACCCTGCCCTCTGGCAGTGGGAAGCCATTCCCTGTGTCCTGTGACTCCAGGCCCTTGTTCAAAGTCCCTCTCCAGATTTATTGCTCAAGACAAGAATGTGATGGGAATACATTTTGCAAATCATCATGGAGATTGCTGCTTGTTTTGTGAGGAGGAATCAGCTGCCAAGGCAGCAGGTATTGCTGCTTCCTGCTCACCATTGCTCTTCTTTCCTAAAATGGCCACGTGTTCTGTGATGACATTTGTCTTAATTGTTCTTTTAACAAGTGAAAAATGTTACAATGGATGGAAGAGCAGAACTGAATAGGTGGACAGTGCCATCTTCACTTGTTCTGTTGTTATCAAACATGAACAAGCATGTGTCTGAATTAAGCATCAAGAAAACATAGAAATGATTGATTATTAGTATAATTACCAAAACTGTCAATCCACAGCCCTCTTTTTTTCTCTATTCCCTTTCACACCTTTGCTTCCAATTCCACTATAACATTTTCTGTTACAGTGTGAGGACTGTGTGGTTGTGGCACTCCACGATATGGTTTAGTGGACATGGTGGTCAAAGGTTGGACTTGATGATCTTGCAGGCCTTTTCCTACCTTAATGATTCTGTGATTCCATGAAATCAAAGGGCTTTGTCATCCTGCAGGCCAAGAACAGTTTGAGGAGTGAGTGTCACCCACCTCCAGAAAGCCACTAAATGAGGAAGGGAAGTGCCCGTCAGGAGAATTTCCCATGACAGAACAATTTTCACAAGGGCTTCACTGATAAGAAAAGATGTTCAGCAGCTCCTCACCCCTGCCAAGAGCCTGTTAGTATTTAGATAAATGATAACACCTTAGACTTAGAAATAACAGGTAAGGATTTTGAACACTGCTATTAGAAACTTCATTTCCTGGAGGAAACTCTGATTTATTTTATAACTCCGATTTCCTGGAGGAAATAAGAGTTATAAAAATGTCTTATCATTTATTCCTCTAATAGTAATAAAAAACCAAAGAGTTCATCCAAAAAGCTGTGACAGAAAGAAAGCACACATTAAAGACTCAATTTTTCTTTTCTTTCATTTTGGTTTAACTACAAAGGACAGTTATGCAACTTCCATGGGAATTCCTGCTTCCCTTCACAGCACTGCAACATGCACCTGCTTGCAATTCTGCTGCCATGAGAGTAAAAATTCCAACGACACAACTCGTATCCCTTGGCAGAATCAACATCTGCAAGTTTATCTACTGTCTTTAACTATGTTTCTCTAAAATGCTCCAAAAATTCCCGAAGTTCAACTCAACTTGGTTTGCCAGCCAGCAGAGAGGGTTCCCAGCTGGAGAGAAGTAGCCATGAAAATGGCCTAAGTGGCACAGCTGAGAACACCAGGCTGGAGCAGGGAACAGGGATCAGGAACATGGAAAATGAATTTGTTTGCAAAGCAACAGAAAGAGGCAAGTGCTCAAAGAGAATGGGAAAAGCAAATGCAGCTGGTTAAACTGGGAGGCAAAAGGAAAATGGGAACATGTGATGTAATTTGTCTTAATTATTCTTTTAACAAGTGGAAAATGTTACAAAGGATGGAAGAGCAGAGCTGAATAGGTGGACAGTGCTATCTTCACTTGTTCTGCTGTTATCAAACACATGAACAAGCATGTGGGAAAAACATGGATAGTTTGGAGGCCTTGTATCTGTCTTTACAGGAGGTCTTGTGCTTAAATTTAACACTCTCCAAGACAAGAAGATAATCTCTGCAGCTCGCTGGAATGTGTCACATCAGATGAACATGGGAGAAGTGCTCCAAGCTGCTTTGTTTTAACAAACCCCATGGATTGCTCCTGCTGTTCCACAAGGAAACATGGAGATGAGCTCAGGGGGGATTTCTCACTCAGCAGAAACCACCATTGCCTTTGAACTGGAGCAGTCAATCCTGGCCTGGAGACACTCAGACACTTATCCCCTTTGCCATTGGTAACCCCAGAGCAAACCAGCACCCTGAACTGTGCCTTTGAAGTGCTGGCTTAGCCCACAAAACACCCCCAGACAGCTCAGGAGGTCAGACCTGCCCACACCCCACCAGCCACTCCTCGAGCTGCACTCACCCCACCTGGTGAAATACTTATTTCCCACCGTTTAGATGTCAGTCCTAAGCTCCCTTCTACTCCAGTAGCACTTCTTTACAGACCTACACAGGAGCTCAGCACACTTCCCTGTGTGTTCTTGGCCTGCTAATGTTTACTGCTCAGAGGATGCTGTGCAGGATGCTGCTGAATCACAGGGTGATGCAGGCTGGAACCTCAGATCCAAGCCCCCATAGTCCTGAAGCAGGACTACATTGTGTCACTCAGGGTGCCAAATGAGTTTTAAATCCTCAGCTGGCGATCTCACAACCCCTCTGAGCAACCTGGTTCCAGTGCCTTGCCACCTCCATTTTGAGTTTTTGTTCAATATCTAATCAGAATTTCCCTTGACGCAATTTTGGCTGGATATTACAAAACAGCTCCCTTAAACTAAGTCTTACTCCCTAACTTCAGCCAATAAAGAAAAACAATATGTTTTCCATCTCTATTGCCCAGAGGCGTTTGCCAAGGATTCTGTGGATCCAACAAACCATCAAACCAGAGAACAGTTGACAGAATAATGTTTTTATGTTCCTCTGACACAGGGAAGTTTGGGAAAGCAAGAATCCTCCTTCACAGGTGACTTTTCTCCAAGGATCCCTCATAACTGCTGGCAGAAGGGGCTGTAGGATAACCAAACAATACTTAGTTGATAACAAATCACCAGAACCAGGTCACATATCAATATTTCTCACTGGTGAAACAGTGAATTACCACTTACAATCCCTTACTTAAACATGTTTCTGGGTCAGAGAATGGAAAGGTGGCAAATACAACACTAAATCACTTCTAAAAGCTTTGGAGAGACCAAGAGAGCCACAGATCCCTGTGTGTGCAGTCTGCACCAGGGAAATTGGGAGGAACCAAAGGGACCAAAAGGATGGTGCATGTGGGGACAGGGATTCAGGGAAGGACAGAGGATGCTCATCAACAAAATTAAGCTGCTCCCAGGACAAGATGGCACCAAACTGGGAAAGGCACAACACAGGAAATGCAAAAAATGTATATAAACAAGCAAGACACCACAAAAAATACTAAGGTTCACAGTCCTTTGCCTTCCCCAACTGACACCCATGTGTTCTGAATATATTATGCTATTCCAGGATTTTCTGTTATTAAAAAAATCTGACTCAAATAACGTAAGTTGTTTGTTTGTTTGTTTGAATAAAAGGATAAATGAAAGAATTCTGAGAGTTTCCCGACCTTGAAATTTATGAACAAGCAATAAGAGAAATCAAACCACATGGAAAAGCCTTTAAATGGTATTAAAAAGGCCAATATCCAGATGTGTAAAAAATGTCTACCTAAGGATAAACCTATTTGTTATTTCAAAATTCAGGCTGGATATTACAAAACACAGCACCATCCTGTGTTTGCATTAAATTTTCAATTCAGCATTTTGGAAACACCTAGAACAAAAATGTTCTTGAAGGACATTAGGATTACACCTATGGAAATCCAATGTAGTTGAAGAAAAACAGAAAGAGAGAATTAGATTACTGATTTACTCTTGAGCTGGTTCTTTGAACGTGTCTTTTGAAAATTTTAATACATATTTGTTGTCCATATCCCAAAAAAGGTACTTGAACACAGTGAGGGAGTAAAAGAGTGCAAGAAACTGCCCATAATTGTGACCAAGGCCAATGGAATAAAAAGACCTTTCCACACAAACAAGAGATCTTGAGAACAAAGTGTTGCCAGGAGAAAACAAAGACAGAAGAGTTGTAGAAGTAAAAGAATAAATGTCTGCCTCCTCCTTGTACCTTTGAAAAAGGAGAGTTAACAGTTCATAAGAAGAATAATAAAAACCTGGCCAGGAGCCCGGGATTTTACTGCTGCTCCAGGTTCTGAGAGTTACCTGAGGCTGCAGGAAAGCAGAGCAGGAATCAGAGATAAGGAGAAGCCAGAGCAAACAGAAAGCAGGCACCAGGAGACAGCTCAGAAATCCCTGCAGCACATGATGCACATCATCCTTGTTCTGTAGGAACACAGCAGCTCAAGCCCACAAGAGCTGTTCTCCCCAGCTGCTCTCAGGGGGGTGACAGAAGACAAAACCCAGGAACCAGCTGCTGACAGCACAGCAGTTCTGATCTCCAGCCCTTGTCTATCTGGGGTTTATATTTTCAAGATTTAACTTAGTTTGCACATTTATGGAATATCAAAACATCACATCAAAACGCCATAATTTCAAATTAATGATCTCATCACTCCCTGGTGCTAAAAAAGAGGACTCTACATAGAAATAGAAAGCAATGTTTATAGAAAAAATTAATTGCTGGGTGGGGGTCGGGATCCTCTCCCAGGGAACAGCAACAGGACAGGAGGAAATGGCCTCAAGTTGTGCCAGTGGAGGTTTAGATTGGATATTAGGGAAAATTTCTTTATGGAGAGGATCAAGCACTGGCACAGGCTGCCCAGGGCAGTGGTGGAGTGACCATCCCTGGAGGGATCTAAAGGACACGTGGATGTGGCACTTGGGAACATGGATTAGTGGGCTGGGCAGTGCCAGGGGAACTGACTTGGATGATCTTAAAGGTCTTTTCAAACCTCAATGCTTCCAAGATACACAAAGGGAAAGTTGGACACAATCACTTAATTACACAAAAAGCAAGTGAAATTTCTATGCAGAATCACAGGAAACTACTAAGACTTCCTCAAAAATGGTAACTTAAGGGCTGCCTGTTCTAAGAGAATCAAGAAGATCTTTGGGCAAATTATCATAAAAAGAATAAGGAAAGGAAGAAACTGGGTGTAAGGCAGCAACAAAACATGGGAAGAGTACCAGATCCACTAGGAGACTGTGTATAAATAAGCCCAGGTAATCCAGCCTTAGAGTAACCAATATCCCTTCTATTTTAAGTGGACAGAGCTGGAATTCCATGCCAGACCACACATGCATTACAGTGTTGAAGCAGCACCTGAGGAAATCATCCCAACCTTACAAAGAGGCACAGAATGTTTCAATTCCAGTACTGAGGAAAAAATACCTGCAAAAACTTCCCAAGCACCAGGACCCAAGACTAGGCCAGTACTGGATAGACCAGGATTTGCCCCATGGTCTGTTTTGTACATGCACCCATCAGATGGGCTGTGGGGGGCTGGGAAGCTGCCCACCCACCCCTTAGATGATGACCAGAGTCATGATTCATCTCCCTTTTTTTTTCTTTTTTTCCATTTGTTTTAATTACAGTTCAACCACTGCTATAAACCAATTCATTAAGAGTCTTCCTTGAGGAATTCTCTCAACACGAAGTCCCCTAAAAATAGGACTGTGCTCCCAGGACAAACATATCAGAACCAAACTGATTCCCTCTGAGAACATCTGTTTGTTGGATGTTATATTCTGAATTTGTGCAACTTTGATAATTTCTGTAGGAGCCAAATGGATGAGGATTATTCTCCATTTGGAAGCAGCCCTGGGTGCTGATCCCTCCTGGTACTGGAAGAGAAAGGCACTGTAACTGTGTGGGTCCGACCATGGCTGGGAGACATCTCCTGACAGCTGAGAAATGGTGTGGGGGGACTCATCCATCATTCATGCCCTCTGCAAGCTGGAGTTTTGGCAGGGTGAGCTGGCTCACCTCAAGCCTTTGGCACCAGAGGGTTTTTAAACCAAATTTAGGGAATGATGCAGTCATTCAGGGCCTAAGTGTCTAAAAGAACACAGCCACAGACTCAGGTCCAAATATAAAATACAATGTAAGTAGAAGGGCAGACAAAACATACATAAGTTCCATACATATGACAAGACATTCTAGAGAGAGGTTGCTTTAATTTTTTTTTTGGAGGGTGGGGTAGAGATTATTGAATTAATTTCCAAATTGGTTTTCTACAGATGACAAAATAATTTCAAGTGTGGCCATATATAAAAATCTCCTCTTCAGTGCTATATCTCATCACACTGCTTTGAGTTCTTCCATGGCCTGCACTGCCTGGAACTGGCTAAGCAGGAAAACACATTAGGATGAGCAATCTATTTTCTCTATCTAATCAAGACTTCTTATGACAAGGCAAACAAATCTAGCAGCATATTTAACTCTCTTCTAAACAAAAGCGCTTTCAGAGATCACTCGTTCTGCTCTCTCAGTTTTTGCAGTGATTAAGGGTCGATTCATGTGACTTCTCTTTGTTTGCACATCGTTGTCAGTCATGGGAATAAACACTGGGCTCACAAGCTTGACCTCTTGAAACAGCTGCTTTGGACTTTAATAACTACACAGCAGCTCTTTGCAGTGAAGTCCTGATGTGGGTCTGCAAACCCACCTTTATGCCCTGAGAATGTCAGACATGTCTAAACCTTCATTATCTCACAATACAAAATTACTGCTGAGTACTCTGGAAGTTCACCTCCCAGGATTAACACTCAGCTGGAATTTGTCAAGTGGTTCGTACGACCAAATTTTTATTGACTTTGTAGAAGCAAGAACTTGATTAGGTAGAGAGAGTCCCTTAGGCTGAGACAGGAGGTGTTAAATATTGCCCTACCCGTTCCAATTGAAATTTAGGTACAATGCACTTCACTGAATTCATGGAAAGGAAGGTGGTTACAGCCTGTCACATCAACTCCAGGGAGTAGTGAACAGACAGAGGTTAAAACAGGATCTATTTGACCTATAGTGTTAAATTGCTACCACTGAAATAATAAAGCAACAAAAGACTTAAAAGTTATTTATAGCTCTCATGTCTATTCTGCCTCTGAGCAGCTGTGCACATTTTTGGGGTTAGCGATGAAAAAGCAGTATTGGAAAAACTGCTAAAAATAGGAAGTCAGGTGATAAATCACTCACTGCTGTGCAATTACGAAAAATTAAAAAAGAAGAGGTGCTGTTCCAGCTGGGGGCTCATTGGTTTTGCCAATTAGAACTCTCAAAGTTCCCAACAGATCAGCTTTTTCATAGCAGCTTCTAAGCTTCTTTTATCACTACAGTGATGTAAGGCAGCGATAACATTATTGGGGAACAGTAAAGGGGAGGTTTCTATTCTAAAGTGTTTTTCAACATAACTAATACACTGAAGGAAATTATGCAACACTGTTCTTCCCTGCCACCACTGTACTACCAAGGCACCAGGAAACAGATTTAATGAATCTTTAAATGACCCTTCTCCCAGAGATCATATTAACAGTGTGGTCACTGTTGCAAAAAATAACCTTCAGAGAGAGTCCTGTCAAAGCTATTGACAGTTCTATAAAGTTTTACAAGCACCATGCTGTTGTGTGCTCAGAGATACAGTATTTGTCTTGTTGGAGATCATTAATCACGGAACCACAGGATGGTTTGGGTTGGAAAACACCTCTGAGATCATCGAGCCAAGCGTTAACCCAGCACTGCCATGTTCACCCACGTCCCCAGGGGCCACATCTCTGTGTCCTCTAAAAACCTCCAGGGATGGTGACTCAGTGCAGAGATCACAATTTCTGCAGAAAGGCAAACTGAAACCAATTCATTCCCTTCAGGGACAGGGGAGCAGATGGATGGTGGGACATGGACACCACCACCACCCAGCAGTGTCACATTCTACCTGAGAAGAGCTGCCCAACCAAAGATTTCCTTTCCTCTTGGAGTGCCAACTGTTCCTACACAATGACAAGACAAAAAGATGGAGTTTGTCTGTTTGGGTTGGGATAAACACACAGGAAGTTTCCTGATGGGTGGAGACCAATTCACACTTGGACTGAGTGGACACAGACTAAACCCCCAGGGGTGAGCAGTCTGGACTCCCTGTGAGTGCATAAAAACCAGAGGGGCAGAAAAGGAAAAAGGGAAATCAGAAGATACTTGGTTGAGGAACAAGTAAATGATTTTATCTAAGAGGGGCTAGAAATCATTCACACCCAGCACTAACTTGTGGGAGTAAAAAAAAAAAGGAAAAAGCAAGCTTCAGAGTATATGCCCATGCAAATGCTCTTAACTTTAAAAACTACTGCATTACACAATTCCTACACTTGGTTTTTCTAGATCCCACTGAGAATAAGATATATCTACATTGAAGTTAGATGTTGCCAATAATTTTCAGTTATATTCTTACGAGGTGAACATAAGGTTTAGAATATGCAATCTGTCTGACTTGCTGGATGTGTTAAAGTTACTAACCTATCAGCTCCATAAAACTTTTGGAAGTGCAATGATATGAAACTGCATATTAAGCTGAAAAAAATCATACTGATCTGTATTTTAGAAAATATATGCTGCAGTCAGCATGTCCACTAACTTCCTATTATTTACACACAATTGGCTGTAAATCTTTATAATGTGTGACCCAGTAATCTCATCTACAGCACCACCAGTAATCCAGAGACATCAGCAAATCCTATGCATAAATTGTACCACACAGTACAATTGAAGTAACACAGTTTGTGAGAATCTGAGAGCCTAAACTGGCATGCTTCCACATGAAATTATCATCTATTTAGTTTGGAAAAGACCTCCAAGATCATCAAGTCCAAATGTTAACCCAGCCCTGCCAAGGCCACGACTAAACCGTGTCCCCAAGTGCCACATGGGTTTCTCTGAGCAACAGAAACCTTCATACAAAACACTATGGTAAGAAATTATAAGGCTGTGACATGACACTTAAAGTCCAAAAATTCTGAGTAAAGTTCATAAAACAGCTGGTCCTCATAAGTCATCAAAGCTCCAAGGAAAGGATATAAATTTATATGCACTGAAAATGTTGCCCCTTGAGCCTAAAACTCAGTGTGCAAAAGAACAGAACTGAGAAGAGAATCAAGCCCATTTTAATGCTGACTTTCCTATTGTGTCCAGAGGCAAAAGTCTCAATATTACTGCAACTACTGTTCTTTCCGTAATTTGCTAGAATCCTTTTGCCATGTGAGCAGGCAGACAGAGCCAGCCCCTGCCTGCAGTGGGAGATTCCAACCCAGGGTGATTACATATGTGAAATACTTTTTCTCATACACACCCAGTGCCCCTCAGAGCACGTTTGCTGCTGCTGGAGCCTCAGTCAAGCCCACTGCTTTCCCCCAGAGGAGCACTGCTCTACTATTACAACACTTGTGACTGATCTAATTTTGATGTTTACCACTTTCTACTTGTGTCTATTCCCCAAACCAAGCACTGGCTTTACGAGGTTTTCCTGCAAAAACACCTTTCCTTGTCCCAGGTTCCCGTGTGTTCACCCCCTCCCAGCTCTGTGTGTCAGTGCTGCCATGCCCTGACTGCACAGCCACTGAGGGCTTTGAACAGGGTTATCTGTTCCCAACCCCTCAGCTGTAATATGGAAGTGGAAGAGAATCCATCCAGCAGCTTCACAGATCTTCTGCACAACAGCCAAATTCAGCAGCATCAAAAGCAGACCACGCTCTGCATCCAGCAGTAGCTCCCCACACATCACACTGCCTGTCTGGAGCCCACAGGATGTTTTCTGTGTCAGTATTTGACAACTCAAGACACTTCCAAGTGCTTCACTGGTTTCCAAAGACTGACAGAGACCTCTGATTCCAGCGGTGCCTGTCAGGAGAGGATGAGTTTGGCACCTGCACAGTCCTGTGCATGCAGGAGTCCCTGCTTGGGGTATTTGAATCCTAGAATGCCTTGGGTTAGAAAGGACTTTAAAGACCACATAGTCCAACCTCCCTACCATGAGCAGGGACATCTTCAACTAGACCATGCCTTGCTCCCAGAGAGATCTGGAATGGAAAAGTTTAAATCCATTCTCAGGAAATGATGCACCAGTTTTCAAGCAAAGCCTCAGCTGATGTTTCTGCTCCCTTATGAAAAACAGTTGGAACCTTTTTTGCCTTCTAAGTGGAATAATTGATTCCTTCAAACTTGCAAAGGAAATGGTGGCACGGAGAGATGGGAAGGAAGAGATGGGGGAGCTGAGAGAACAGCATGACAGCATTTATTGCACAGAGCCTGAAAGGCAGAGGAGAAAATTTTATGCCTTCCAAAAGGAAAATAATGGACAGATGATTGAGATTTGCCCTCAGCCCCTACTCTTAGCACAGTCCCTCCCTTCTGGAACCATGAAAGTGAATTCCAGTATGTCTGTCAAAAGTCACCTGTGCCATACAAAGCTCTTCACCTGCCCTCAGATGTTTGATGCTTTGACACTGCTCCTCGTGATCAACCACGGGGTCAGAAACCTGCTGATACTTTTAACTACCTTTTCCTTGTACTTTCCACCGTGGAGCTGCCCTCAAACCCAGAGACTCATCTGTGCAGCCAAGTTCTTCCCTAGAGGATCAAATTCCAAGTTAAATCAAAGAGGGAAAAGCTTTGTCTCAGATCAGGAACTGCAAGGTGAAAAAAGGAAGAAAATATGATGTCATCAGTTCTACAGTTTGGCTGGGATTTATATTGGGATTTTGGAAGCTCCCACAGGGAAATACATTACAAATGGGTCTCTCTGCATTTCCTACATGTGGATTTCTCACCTTGGGTCTTCAGTGGTTGCTGCTGTCCAGGCCTGAGTGAAAATCCTCTGGTCTTCAAATTTGACCAGGGGAGGTGCCCTTGTGTTTTGGTACTACCCTCGTGTTCAGCAGGGAGGAATCCACACCAGCCCTGTTTTCCTGCTTCCTGGCTATTCCAGAGTAAGAGGACGTTCTGCAGCAGGCAGTGCAATCCAACAAACACTTTGGATGCTATGCTGCTTATCAGAAGAGGAAAAGATTTCCCAAGGCATACAAATGCATAAGGCAAAACAATCCATGGGTGCTCCAGTCTAACACTGCTGGATTCCCTTCAAGTGATGTTCTGTTTAACCCTTCTTCCCTTCTTCCTGGGGTAGAGGGGACAAGGACTCTTGCCTTGATCCAGCAACATTTATCATTTAAACTAACACTCCTAATTTTCTGTTGATTTCAAGGTTTAAACTCACAATGCAAATCACTTTTTCTATTACTCCACCTCTTCTGTTATTTAGCTACTGCTTTATCTACCCTTTGTTTTGCATACAGAACTCCCCCTAAGCAACCCCTGCATCAAAGGCTAAGTCCATTTTCCCATTTGTTTCCCCCTAATGTTTAGGTGACTCAGATTCTGTGATCAGAATTTACAAAAATTTAAAGCCCAGGGACTTGGGCCAGTGACAGTTTCTTTTTTCCTTACTTTTAATACATTTTTCTTCTATAATCATGTCATTTTCCCTTATACCCACAACAGTTTAGACAACCAATGGTGATGGCACCCATTACAAACTATATCCAAATGCCTTTGAATTATAAGGAGCAGTCTGACAAACTTTTATTGCTGCAGGAAAATGTCTTTGACCATTTTTCTTTATTTTTTTCTCCCTTTGATTATCTTTTCAAACCTTTCTTACACATTTTGTCACCTTCTCAAACCACTGCCTCAGCTGCAGCTTGTGATTCAAAGCAAGGTACAATCAATACTTGCATTTTTCTATTCATTTATATTTCACTAACTGCTACACTTTACATTTCTGCTCGAAGCTTTTCCAGTTGTTTCACTTTTTAGGCCCCTTGGGGTCTGAAGAAGGACAGGGAAGTTGTGCATCAATGATGTATATTTTTTTCTTTCTACCTAGTTGCAGTCTGTGTTATTTTCATAATAAATTCTGATTTTATGTCCCCTTTCCCTCGGTTCATCCATAGCACTATTAACTCTAGATGTTCAAATCTCATGTGAAAGAACTCAAAAAGATTATGTTTTTTTATGGAAAAATCCTCATGTGCTTCAAAATAGATTGGGATTTTTGATTTTGATAAACTGTCCCCTAACACAGACCTTAAAGATCAGCAGATAAATGAGCACTCAGCATCAAAAACTATTTTGGACACAGTTACACCTAAAATCTTTCCTATAACATACTAATCACCCTGTAAGGGCACTGCTAATCACAAATAATTTAGCTATTGAACCAATTGTAGAAGTGATGTCTAAAGGTATTTTAAGGCTTTCGGTGTAATCATCCATATTCTCCTAATCACAATTTAATAGAGATTTTCTCCTGAGCCAAGCATTTCCCATGCTTGCTTTCTGCCTCTGTGCAAGCATTTAAAAATCATTTAAAAATCTCCAAATCCTTCTAGTTAACACCAGAAATCTCATCTTACTGGAAAGATTTTTGTGGACTCAGGAAACTTAAGAGCCCATCAGCTCAGAGGTGGAAGGATGGCTTTGCACTAAAGATCTTTAAATGCTTCAGATGAGATTAATGTGCAAAACAGCAGCTTCTCAAGTGGATTATAATAAGCACTTGTGATCTCCTGGCACTCTCAGCCAATCTCTCCTGTCCCACTGCACTCCAGAGTTTCCAGGTATTGCTTGGAGAGCCTTTTTTAAACATCTATAAATACATAAACCTCAACACACAGTTAGTTTTGCATGATTGCACTTATCACTTTTGTGTGTGATTTAATAAAATACAGGTTTTGATAACAGAATTGAAGACTGGAGGAATACTAGAATTCCTGGGTTTCTCTCCAGAACTTTTTTTCCATCAGTAAATTACAGGCCAGTGACAAAAGTTCACTCTCTGCAAGACAAAAAGCTTCACACAAGTGCTTATCTGAGGTCATGAGACAATCAGACACAGAGATTAAATAGGATGAAGACACAGAAGCCCAAAGGTAAATAAATATTATTATTAGATTTAAAATAGGACAGATCATAAATATGAGTATATTAATATTTAAAGTTAATTAAAAAATAATACTTATTGCTTACTGGACACAGGTACACATTACCCAGGTTCCTTCTCAATGCTGTAACACCAACTAACATTCAAATAAAGAGTCAGGTCACCAAAACCACAAGCCCCCAGAAAACACTGTCATTTTTATACATTTCTAACTTAAACTACTCTGAGTTATTTTCAAGCTTTATCATAAAAGACTAGGTATATGCTGCTTTCATTTCTTTGAATCCTCAGGGACTTCTATATTCATTTTATTTCCTTCAAAACAGAGCTCTTTAAAAAGCAAAATACCTTAAGAAAGCTAAAATTTTGTGAGCTAATACTGACGAGTCACAGTGATGTCTACACCCACACAGAATTTGTTAAATGCCATAAGATGACAAAGGGAAACGTAGTACAGATTTTATAAAATATATTTTCCAGAAATAAAACACATTACAAAAGAGGAAAAAAAAAAGACAAACAAACAAGCAAACAACCAAAACCAAACATACCATTGGGAAAGAAAGAGGGAGAAAGAGACAGTGCAGGCATGAGCAAAAAATGGAATTAGAATCATGGAATCATTGAGGTTGGAAAAGCCCTCCCAGCCCATGGAGTCCCCCTGTGCCCAATGCCCCCCTTGTCCCCCAGCCCAGAGCACTGAGTGCCACGGCCAGGCCTTCCTGGGACACCTCCAGGGGTGGGGACTCCATCTGTCTAATTAGTAATTAGCTGGATAATTTTATATTACTAAGCTAAGCTCTTGCCTTTCAATGTCTACACTGAGAACAAAACATACTTGGTGACAGTAGTTCCAGTCTCTCCCCAAACACAGAGTTTCCACCTAAAGAAGGCAATTAGTTTTCCCTTTAAAAATGCACTCACATACACAGTCCTGGATTTGCCACCACTTGCTAACCGAGATAACTTGGGAAAACTCATACAAAATGAATATATTACATTCCTTTGCCTTTCCTCCTCTCCCAGATCTCAGCCTGCCGTGCTCCTTCAGGAAAACTGTGCAGCAGGAGCAAGGAGTTCCCTACCCTTAATGCCCTGATTTTGCCCCAGAAGCTCTACGTATGTCTGCTTCACACATCTCCATTTCCCTGCTTGTAGATCCTGGGGAGACAGTTGACAAAAAGACATATTTTTGCTTCTTTCTGGACATCACCTGTGTATTTTCAGGTGTTCTCACCAGCTCTCGTTTCACCCTCTATTCAAAGACTGCATATTTAAGGAAAATTGGCAAGGAAGTCATTATCCACACACCAGTAAAAGTTACTTGCACTTGAACTTCCCTACCTACATGTTCCAATAGGAAACACTTCGGAGTTAAAAGACTTTAAGTTGCATTGGCTGCATTAAAAAAAAAAGGCTACTTAGGTATCGGGTATTTCTCCCCTTTATTTCCAATTTGAGGTATTTAAATAGCAGAGTTGAATGTTTTGACCATGATCAGCCCCATGAATCAAGGCAGTGCCCTGAACCTAATTTTCAGCATTGTTTTTTTCAGGATAGGTTTTGTCTGTTTTCATTATTTCATACTTGTTTTGGTCTCTGTGTTAATATACCAACACCACATGCTTGTTCTTTTTTTCCCCTGCCATCACATTTTTAATAAAATATACATGATATAATATATGTGACATAATATACATATGCCATTACTTTTCTCTGAATTAATTTTTTCTTGATCTTGGAACGTGTCTTCTTACCCCTGACTGTAAATCCAATCACTGTCAGGTTTAACAGGATGACAGTCAAGATTTACTGTGTTCTGAACCACAGCCTGGTCTTAAACCTGATTTTGGACTGCTGCTTGAATAGGTTGTTTTTAATAATCTTCTTTCTAATCTCTATCACCCTCTGACGAGCTGCTTATGAAAAAGGATAGTTTGATTAAAGATGGGTATTTTTCCTACACAGCACAAGTAGATAATGTACTTTAAAGTAGTTTAAGATTTCATTATTCATACTAGGGAATGTGCCCACATAAGGACTGCTGCAGTTACCACGAGCAATGAAAATAAATATTTAAATATATAACATTTAAGTTCAAAAAGAAGCAGCAAGTTCAAAAGACAGGAAATCATGACTGCAGCAAGGTCTTTTTTCTGTTACACTCTCTTCATCCTTTCATTAAAAAGAATGAGACTGATATATTTAGACTGGGTTTTCCCTTAGCTTTGTGTCTGTTATACAAGGGAGGGAAATAAATGCAAGCAGAAAACATGATAAGTGCAAAATCATATAAAATGCTACCACAGCCACACAATCACAGAATCATTCAGGTCAGAAAAGACCCCCAAGGCCATCAAAGTCCAGCCTTCTACCAAATCCCACCACTAAACTACATCCCCAAGGGCCAAATCTACTCAATTTTTGGACAATTCCAGGGATAGTGACTCCACCACTTCCCTGGGCAGCCTGTTCCAATGCTTCACATGTGAAGCACTGGAACACTGGTTAAATGTGAAGTTTAACCTTAAATATGATGGAAATTTGTCAAATAAAAAAACAACAAAACAAAACAAAACCAACAAAAAACAAAAACAAAACAACAAAAAACAAAAACAAACAAAAAACAAAGAAACAAACAAAAAAAAACCCAACCAAACCAAAATTAAGGACTTAATAAAAAAAAAATAGTATGACTTTTACAACTGCTCAAGCCACATATTACCAGTGGATTGGCAATCAGCCCTCTTAGAACACTCACTCATTTTGCATAGCTTACATTAATTTATAAATAAGTGGTTTCAGCATTCCATCTAACATCCCTCTTGCTCAGAGCACAGCAATTAGAGCCCTTGTGAAATCACACCACTAAAAACATCGCTTTGCTGGGCACAATTCATTGATTTGCCTCAGAAACTGAAGAAAATGCTCATTCCCAAAACATTTCCAGTGGCCTGATCACGGGGATCATTTGGGAGTTGTACAGATCCAGCACCAGCTAAAGACTTTACCTGCTATTTGTGACTTTGATCTCTTAGGGTATGGAAATCTGCCCACGTTGTGGAAACGTGGAGGGAGGGTTGGCAGCCCTGGGGTGGGCTTTGTGCAGCAGCAGCATCACACACAGGCACACCCCAGATCACCTGGCAGGGGAGGAAATTCAAACAAATGCAGAGAGTTTATGCCAGGGCACACAGAATCATCCAGGTTGGACCTTCCAGGTCATCAGCTGCCACCCCAGCACCACCATAATCACCCCTAAACCTTGTCCCCGAGTGCCACATCCAGATCTCTCGATGACTCCCAGGGACAGTGACTCCACACCTCTCTGGGTAACTTATTCCAATGCCTGACCACTCTCTTGCAGGGATTTTTTTTTTCCTAATGTCTACTTTGATCCTCCCCTGGCGACACAACGCTACAGAAGTGTCAGGGGTGAGGTGCCTCTCTCCAGTCCTGACATCCCAGATGTGAGAATCAGTAAACCCCAAGCTGAGGCGACGCTTGGGATTTCACATCCTGTTCACAGGTTGTGAAAAAGTTGTTTTTTCTTGTTTATCCTTTATAAAAGCTGAGACTAAATGAACTTTTAAGCCTTTCTCTAAGATACTAGGATGGGGAGTCTGAGAGTGCACACAGTCAGTAGGAGTTCAGACACTCTGTGCAAGACATATTTAAAACACCAATTTCACCCAACAGCTCAACTACCCCAGTGGTTAAGTTTCACAGACCTTTTTCATTACATTTGTCTGCAAATTTGCCTTGGGTATCACACTTTTCAGCAAAATTTAGGGCTTTTTATACATCAAATTGTGACTGTCAAACACAAATTTCATCCATCTATTTTCTCACAGGAAAAACAATTTATTTTCCTGTACATCCAATAGCCACTAGGTAACAGTTGGCCGTGCTGGGATAGTCCAGCTTGGATTAGTCTTCCATGTGCTGGTACAAGTAGAGGTTGTTCAAAACTGAGTATGGACACGTCACTCAACCCTGTGTCTGTCAGCTGACAAACACTCAATGGGACACAGCTGAGGGAATGTTCAGAAGGAAACCACCTACTGACCTACAGCTGCTCCTGTAAAATATCAGGAATAACTCCTCAGAATGGCAATGCTCCTACAAAGCACATTTTAGGCAGTAAACAAAACACTTTTGTTGAGCAAGGACCTCAGTGTGGCTTCCCTGAAGCCTTGGGGCTGGTAGGATCAAACTTACAGTTTAGAAACACGAGTAATATTTTGTAATACCTGTGCATTGTCTGAACTGAGGTTTGGATAAAATTCAATAAATGGCAGAGCCCCTAAGTAACAAGGCAGGAAAAGATAAATATACATTTAAAAATGTATTTGTCAGACTGAGATATAAAATACAACAAAGGTATTGAAAAGATTTTTATATTAAATGCCAATCTCCATCTATAGTAAGAGAAATAAAAGAAAAATATAAGAAATACTCAACTGTGACCTCACTGCCTAGGTTCTTTTGTTAAAAAACCCCAACATACAAAATTTGCATCCAATTTTAAGACAACTAACCACAGACTAATTTACACTTTCAAACCATGTCCTTGGAAACTTTCAGGAATCAGAAACATTTATTAGGGACATCGCGCAGTTTTTTATACAGGTTTGATGACACAAGGGTCATAAAAGGAGATGGAAAATTGTATCTGTGACTCCATGCCACCAGTCTGTCAGTATATGGTCAGTGCTGTCTGTGCAGCAATGCCCCTCAAAACCAAGCAAACTGCATAACCTGCTCCTACAACTGAGGATATGTAAAAAAAACCCCAAAATTTCACAGAGAGAAGGAGTTGGGAGGAACTTCAAAAAGGAGACCTTTATCCATAAGCTTGTTTTAAGCATAAATTATTACACTGTGGCATATGGAATGCTTGCCAGTATGTACATCTGACTCACCAGCTACTCTCTGGCAAGATGGAACACTAGATTAGAATCACAGAATCCTAGGATGGTTTGGGATGGAAGGGACCTTAGAGATCATTTAGTCCCAATCCCCTGCCATGGACAGGGATGCCACTCACTAGATCAGATTGCTCAGGGCTCCATCCAACCTGGCCTTGAAAGAAAACCCAAGTAAAATTCAGAAATTTTTAAGATTTAAAGGACACAAAGGACCAAAATGTGGGTGTCTCCTTGCTTTATCGGAACATGAAAAAAAACATTTTAGGATTTTACTACTGATCCCACTTCTGGAGCTGCCTGTTTTGCTTTTAAAAACACGTTACTTATTTTCAGTTCTGAAAACCAAACTCATCCTTACCACAGAAACACTGCTACAGAACCATAGAGTCATTTATGTTGGAAAAGACCTCCAGGACCACTGAGTCCACCCTGTGCCTGATCCCCAGCTTGTCACCCAGTGCCATGTCCAGTCATTCCTTGGACACCTCCAGGGATGGGGATTCCACCACCTCCCTGGGCAGCCCCTGCCAAGGCCTGACCACCCTTTCCAGCAAGAAATTCCTCCTCATGTCCAACCTGAGCCTCCCCTGGCACAGCTGGAGGCCGTTCCCTCTCCTCCTGTCCCTTGTTCCCTGGGAGCAGAGCCCGACCCCCCCCGACTCCCCCCTCCTGTCAGGGGGTTGCAGAGCCAGAAGGTCCCCCCTGAGCCTCCTTTTCTTCAGGCTGAGCCCCCCCAGCTCCCTCAGCCGCTCCTGCTGCTCCAGCCCCTTCCCAGCTCCGTTCCCTTCCCTGCACACGCTCCAGCCCCTCCAGGTCTCTCCTGTTGAGGGCCCAGGACTGGGCACAGCCCTTGAGGCCCCTCAGCGGTGCCAGCACAGGGAGGGCACTGCCCTGGGGCTGTGACACACCATGGTTGGCACAGCCCAAGTGCCACTGGCTTTCTAGATCCATAAGCTACTGTCCCACTTAAATTTTCACCAAGAACAGGCTAATAACTTCGTGGAAGCTTTGGCTTATTCATAACAATCCAGTCCTCCTGTTCCAAAACATCACTGGGGGGAACAGAACGCCCTCCCTTCCTCCATACCTCTGACAGTCTGCTTTGGAAACATGAACAGCTCCAAAACCTTTCCATGAACACAAACATAAGAGGATTAAGGTGGTACTGTTGAAGAAACACTCTTCTGGGCAAATAAAGGAATGACTGAACACTCCACCTTGTTTGCAACAGACAGCAAGGGGACCCTGCAGGCCCACACAGCCACGACAGATGAACTTACACCCTCCTAGATGACTTTAAAGGATGACAGAATCACTGAACAGACAACTGACCTACACTACAGATTTCTGTCAGCAAATCTGTGTACATACAGGATGGGAAAACATCCTCTATTTGCAATCCTCAAGGCACAAATGCACCCCCAGTGACTGAAGAACACCTCTGCTGCTTCAGCCTCTGTGCTTCAAAGAGCTCGTGTGATGACGCAAATACTCCAGATCATCTGTTTCGGTTTGTCACAGAAGGTTTGGCAATAACATGAAGAAAATTGGTTCTGTTTCATAGCAAAGTGAATACATGAGTATGAGTAATTAATGCAATTTTATCAAAGATGAAAATGGGTTGGTTTTAAATAG
The DNA here is from genome assembly GCF_003984885.1 of Neopelma chrysocephalum. Classification (NCBI taxonomy): domain Eukaryota; kingdom Metazoa; phylum Chordata; class Aves; order Passeriformes; family Pipridae; genus Neopelma; species Neopelma chrysocephalum. The sequence goes on from NW_020897751.1 coordinate 2,049,395, forward strand.
TCGTTAAAGGCACATCTGGGAGGGGGCGTCGTTTTGGAGAGAAAAATTGCACAGATGTCATTGTTAGTGTATATCCTGCACTTCACAACTGTGAGGGAGTAGAAAAGATTGAGTGCACATTGACAGCATTCAACCAGGAGGCCTATTTTATCTGGCAAAACCAACTCAATTGGAGGACTTACCTCCAGGTACGTGCTGTTCTAAGCAACAGGGCAGTTTGAGGCCCACACCTGATTACTTTCACAAAGACAAAACATGATGATAAACAAACCTCTCTGACACCAGTAAGTCCATGAAGGCACAGAAATGCTGTTCCATGAACAAAAGGCAGACAATAGAACAGTTATCAGCTTCCTTACAATTTCTAAGGTTGTTTCCCTAACAAGGTAGTTGAGGACGCTCAAGGAGCTTTGCCTATCTCACCATCTTTCTCTGCTGGATTCTTCCCCACCTCATGTTTCTGATGATTCTCTTAAAACTGCAACCTACCAATGCCCTAGATCCCACTTGCAGTCAGCCCTCAGAGGAAAGCTGTGTTGTTAGAGCTGCCAGTACCTTCTAACTTCGTTATCCTCTACCAGTTAGGGAACATGTGGGATGAGGACAGCAGTCCTGAAACCCTAACACTCCAGATTCAATCCAACAGATTTGAATGGCTAACACTGAATTAATGAAAAAACCTCCCAGTGCAAACCAAACCAAACAGACAAAACCTGCCTACACCACCTGCTTCCCCGGCTTACCCCAGGGAAGGGATTGGGACCACAGGTTCAGCACACAGACAAAAGCATCCATGACTGAGAGAGTCAATCTGATCCAGACACTGCTGGGTCCTGGTTTGAGACCGGCATCTCATTTTCATCTCAGCCACACAGACAAACTGGGAAACTAAGAGCTCTGATCACAATGTCAACATGCGTCAAACATGAATTTCCACACTGCACAAACTGTCTCTCAAATAACACAATGTTTCAAAAGAAATTCCATAAGTTTCATGTTCAGAATATTCCAATCAATTTATTAAGTAAAAGCTGAAATCAATTTCCAACGTCATTATTTTAGTTTTGGTATCAAAATGAATCAAAGATGTGGAACAGGTTTGTGCATTTATTTATCTATATATTAAACACATCAAGTTAATGTGCCTCTTTTGGTCTGGGCACTTATAATGCAGCAGTTTGAAAAGAGGTTTTAGGGCCCAGATAACAGTTTTCCTAAGTCTCAACAGATGGTTCATTGGATTGGTTTGGAATGCAAATACAAGTGAAAAAAAAAGGATACAAAAAAAAGGATACAAAAAAAAGGATACAAAAA